>NC_045447.1:99541659-99562629 GCF_002776525.5 Piliocolobus tephrosceles
GGCCTGTTACTGTGTCTATATAGAAGGAAGTAGACATAAGAGACTCCATTTGATTCTGTATTTGAGATGCTGTTAATCTGTGACCCCACCCCCAACCTTGTCCTTGCAAGAGACATGTGCTATGGTGACTCAAGGCTTAATGGATTTTGGGCTGTGCAGGATGTGCTTTGTTAAACAAGTGCCTAAAGGCAGCTTGCTGGTTAAAAATCCTGCCTGTCCCTGGGCAATGGAACATCTCGGTGTAAAACCCATTGTGTGCTTTGTTTACTGAGCAAGGAGAAAACCACCTTTAGGAATAAGGTGGGACTTGCTGGAGCAATGCTGCTAAAAGGTTTATGGAGAGTTTGCATATGCATCTCAAGGCACAGCATTTTCCTTTAAACTTATTCATGTCACAGGGATTTTTGTTCATATGTCTTACTGCTGATTTCCTCCCTACAATGATCCTATTATCCGGCCACTTCCTTTTCTTTAAGATGGTAAAGATAATTATCAATAAATACTAAGGGAACTCAGAGACTGGTGCTGGCGTGGGTCCTCTGTAAGCTGAGCGCCGGTCCCCTGGGCCCCGCTTTTCTTTCTCTATACTTTGTCTCTGTGTCTTATTTCTTTTCTCAAGTCTCTCGTTCCACCTAACGAGAAACACCTACAGGTGTGGAGGGGCAGGCCACCCCTTCAGTGAGAAACAAGTCAAATAAGCAAATATGTACATTTTATATGTTAGGTGATGGGAAGTACTATGGAGAAAAACCACATTGGGGGAATAAAAAGTGCAGGGAGAGAGAGACAATTTTAGACAGCATGGTCAGAGAAGACCACTGAAAAAGCACCGTTTAAGAAAAGGCCTGAAAGAAGTGAGTAAGCCATGCAGACACCGGCAAAAGGAGCTGTCCAGTAAAACGGAGGCGCAAGCTCCAAGACCCCCAGGCAGGAGCAAACCTGCTAAGTTCTATGAACAATGAGGTGGCCAGTGTGGCTGGAGGAGACAGTGAGGAACAAGGTCAGAGCTGGGGGTAGGCATGGGAGAGAACAGAGAAAAATAGCAGATTGCTTAGAGGCCTGTAGGCCATTTTAAGAACTTTGGCTTTTACAATGAGTGAGATGGGAAATTTCTGAGCGGAAGAGTTACATGTTCTCACTTTTAATGGGCTCTATTTGGCTGGTACATTGAGATTCAAAGAACAATCCACTCATACACTTGCTCCCAGTCCCTTTCATTCTCAAAGTACTTGCTTTCTCTTTCAATTATACTTTCTCTGATCCCTCATCTATCTTTCCCCTTCAATTAATCAGATTTGTAGGTACACAAGTATGATCTAGAAGCTCCTACCAGCGGTTTCTCTGATATTCCTCCAAAAAGAAGTATGTACTGCTCTCTCCATTTCCCCACATATTGTTCACTTTTCAAACCACCAGGTTGCCTTCTGAACTCTTGAGATCTCCCAAAAGCCTCCTGAGGTCACTTCTAATCCCAACATATTCACATCTCTGCACCATACAAACCAGTTATCTCCTCTTTTCTTAACACACTTTCTTCTTTGGGATTCAATGACTCTATACTCGCCTGATTTTCCTCCTCTTGCCCCTTGAGATCCCTTCTGACACACCTCTAGACACTGACGTCTCCCCCAGCAGCTCTGTCCCAGGCCACTTCTCTTCACTCACTACACTTTTGTCTTGAGTGATCCCATCTAATCCCACAGCTGTAATTATTATCTGTATGCTGCTTGGCTCCTACGTTCAACAGCAGCCTCAACCTCTGATAGCTTCACCAACCTAACGAGCCCAATATAAAACTTCTGTTCCTCCTCTCAACCTACTGCTCTTCCAATCTTAATCTTCTCAAATTCACATGAATTCAGTTGCTCAACATAAATATCTAGACTCCCTTTTCCACACTGCAATGCAATACAAGCTGTATCTCTAAAACACCTCAAATCCATTCACTTCTCTCCATTTCTACTATTACTACCCACATCCAAGCAATTACCATCTCTCACAACCTCGTGACTAGTCTGCTTCCCTTCTTGTGCCCAATAATCCATTTCCACACAGTAATTTTTTTAACTTTTTATTCTGAAGTAATCATAGATTCACAGGAAGTTGCAAAAATAGTAGACTGGTCCTTTGTAACCTTCACTCAGTTTCCCCAATGGTTACATATCACATAACTATAGGACAATATCAAAACCAGGAAAACTGACACAGTTGCTTTCCTGTGAGGGCCTCATGGGCAGCCTGGCCTGGCCTGGCCTGGCCCTTGGGTGCCCAGGGGCCCCTTGTTTTATCTGATTCTTAGATGTTTGTTACCACAGAAAATAAAACAGAGCTACCAAAAAAAAAAAAAAAACCACTAAGGGTACCTGAAACCCTTTCAGAAAATGTGCAAGGCCAAAGAAATTTTCATAAAAATACTAACATATTATTTACCTTTGACATTGTGTTGACATTTGCACTGATGGCCCAAAGGCAATGATGGGTAAAGAGTTGGCATTGCAGCAAAATGAAGGTAGTGACACCAAACTGTTCTAATAGTCAGTGCATTTTTCACTGACCGTTTTCACTGACTATTTTCACAAATTCACCATGAATTTGTAGTTTAAAGAGAATGCCAGCTTTACCCATGAGTGTACATCATCTTAATATTCTGTGTGCATAACAACATTTCCGCTGCATATTGAAATATGATGGTTATCTTGGAAGAAAATACATGCAACTGTCTGAATGACAAGCTAAACCAGCCACTTTTTTCCACAGAACATCATTTTTACTTCAAAAACACGATGGACAAACAATGATTATTCAGAGTGGGATATTTTGCCAGACGTTTTATTTTTCTTTTTTCTTTTTTTTTTTTTTTTTGAGACAGAGTCTCACTCAGTCACCCAGGTTGGAGTGCAATGGTGCAATCTTGGCTCACTGAAACCTCCGCCTTCCAGGTTCAAGCGATTCTCCTGCCTCAGCCTCCCGAGTAGCTGGGATTACAGGCATGAGCCATTACACTCAGCTAATTTTTGTATTTTTAGTAGAGAAGGGGTTTCACCACGTTCGCCAGGCTAGTCTCGAACTTGTGACTGTTTGGACGAACGGAGGCAAGATGGTGCAATTCCGGGTTCTTCATCCCCCCCGCTCCCAACTCTTCCCGCCCGCGCCAAAATGCAGCCGGCGCCCGGGAAGGTGCAGACCAACTGGGCATGCGCCAGGTGACGTCAATCCGAAGAGACCAAGATTTACCTGGTCGCACCTGCGGAACGCCCCTGACACGCCCATGCCCCACCTATTGCCCTCCCACTCCTAGAAAAGCCGCTCTCTGCCATTGAGCCACGCGGACTTCCCAGCTTCCCAGTCCTGTCAGGATGTCGGAACTCCGTCCGAGAGCTTGGGGGAGGGGAACTCTGCCGGCCTTCTTTGCCGGAGGCCGACAGACTTCTTCTCCACACCTTAGGTTACTAAAATAAACTAGCAGTTTTGCGCCTGACCTTTGCCTACTTGCTGGTTCTTTTGTGCTCGCTCTGGTGGTCTTAGAAAAACAAGACAGTGACCTCAAGTGATCCATCCGCCTTGGCCTCCCAAAGGGCTGGGATTACAAGCACGAGCCACCATGCGTGGCCTTTGCCATTTTCTTTTCATGGAGATAAGCAAAGTAAGCCTGTCACTTCAAAGGAAACAACTAATAGATTTGTTGCTGATGATAAAATTTGAGCTTTCAAGTAAAAATTGGAATTTTGGAAAACACTGATCTACCATAATGACCTTGACAGTGTCTCAATATTTAAAGAATTTTCTCATAAAATCAATGGTGATATTAACAAATATAATTTTTTAATATTGTGTAAAAAAAATGTGTCAACCCAGTTCGGCGCAGTGGCTCATGCCTGTAATTCCAACACTTTTGGGAGGCCGAGGTGGGCAGATCACTTGAGGTCAAGAGTTCGAGACCAGCCTGGTCAACACAGTGAAACCCTGTCTCTACTAAAAATACCAAACTTAGCCAGGCGTGGAGGCACGTTTGTAATCCCAGCTACTTGGGAGGCTGAGGCAGGAGAATCGCTTGAACTCGGGAGATGTAGGCTGCAGTGAGCTCAGATTGTGCCACTGGACTCCAGCCTGGGTGACAGAGCAAGACTCCATCTCAAAAAAAAAAAAGTATCAATCAACATTTACAAGATTTGCATAACTAAATCAGTACCGAATGACCAATGCATGGTGTTACAAAATCAGACATGGGTAAAAGAACTATTTTAAGTGCAAGACAGACCAACGGATTTTAATGTAACAGAGTACAAAAGTTCACTAATATGGTTTCAGATTCCACATTGTAACTAACCTTTCAGACAGTACCACTTACCAAGTTTTAGTGTAATATCAAGGCATATCAATTTCAATTTGAATTTCAAATAATATGGCTTTATTTCCAAAGCACATTTTCATTTAAAACTGTTTGTTCTGCATTTTAACTATTATTTTTGCTTTGATCACATTTTTACTGCTTTTCTCCAAATAGTGAACACACAATTTTATTTTTCTCCACCATAAATCGAAGGACAACAATCTAAAAAGGCTACTAAAGCACTCTATATATTTCTGTGCGAACCCAGATATGTCTTCTTTGTATCCTTCAACAATACAATACACACAAAAAATATGTACATTTATACATATTTACATATAACATGTAAACTCAGAAGCAGATAAGAGAATCTGTTTTCTATTAAGCCACACATTAATAAGATCTGCAAAAATGTAATAAAATATGCCACTCTTCTTACCAAATCTATTTTGTTTAGGAAAGCATAGTTATTTTTAATGCAAAAACATTGTATGTTATGCAATGGGTTTATTATTTTTAAATGAATTGATAAATATTTGTAATATGATAAATTACGGGTTTTAATTTGTTATATGATAACTATCAACAGATAAAGTAATCCGCATGAACAAAAGTTTTTTGGAGTATCATTAATTTATAAGAGAAAAAGGGTCTAAAGCCAAAAAGTTTGAGAACTGCTCTTTTAGGCTTATCTTGTACATTCAGTGATCTTGATCTGGTTCTTTTTGGTGAGTAACGGTATATAAGTCACCACAATCTGTATACTAGAGAGCAAACACATCTTTTTAAAAATTTCTGTAACCCAGATTAGAGAGAAATTTGCATTCACAGAAACCAACATTCTAAAATTTAATAACTGACCGTTTTGTTTTTCATTATTTTTCTTTTAAAAGGTTATCTATTTTTGTCAACAGTTAACAAAACGTCTATTCAAAAAATTCAACATAAAACAACTCACAAACATACAAAACACACTGAATAGAACACAGGTCCTAAAATTGAGAGCTTGCTTTGCCAGTAACCCTGACCAGTTAAAATTAATTACACCAATTAAAATAAATTTACCACTATAAAACAACGACTTTTGGTGATTCCTTTGTGAAAATCATGCTTTTCCAAATGATGGATAAATTTTTTAAAGGCAAATAAATAGAGATAAACAGTTAAATCAATTTATTTTTATTTTTATCTACGGAAGGAAAGTGGAACAAAATTATATTCTAAGCTACTTTCCAACTCTGTTCTAAAATTTGTAAGACTGTTGGTTGACAATAACGTTGAGAGTCAGAGGGTGAACACCAGAGGGCAGCTCTACCATTTGACTACATTTTGGGTTTGGAAAATCTGAGGGTGGTGGGATGCAAATGAAAGAAAGAAAGCTACTAATGAGCAATTTAAGATACTACACTGGAAAGGAGAAGAATGTTAAATAAAGACACTTAGAGGGGGAAAGTATCTTCCCCACCTAACCCTTTCCTTTTTTTTTTTTTTTTTGAGACTGAGCCTGGCTCTGTCGCCCAGACTGGAGTGCCGCGGCGCGATCTCTGCTCACTGCAAGCTCCGCCTCCCGGATTCACGCCATTCTCCTGCCTCGGCCTCCTGAGTAGCTGGGACTATAGGCGCCCGCAAACACGCCCAGCTCATTGCTTTGTATTCTTAGTAGAGATGGGGTTTCACCGTGTTAGCCAGGATGGTCTTGATCTCCTGACCTCCTGATCCCCCACCTCGGTCTCCCAAAGTGCTGGGATTACACACCTAACCCTATTTTTAGATGCATCAAAATAAGGCTGAGACCAGCTTTGGGAGGTTCCATTTGTAATTGTTAATGTTATGTATGTAACAGTGAGAAAATTACGGAATTGAAAAAATGATCAATGTGAAACACATCAAATCAAGTTACTTTAAATGCATATTTTTTAAAATAATTTCGTTTATTTATTTGTAAGAGACAGGGTCTCACTATATGCTGCCCAGGATTCTGGGCTGAAGCAATCCTCCCACATCAGCCTCCCAAAGAGTTGAAACCATAGGCACATGCCACCACACCCAGCCCAAATAAATATTTTAAGGACATTATCACTCAAGTACTTGTTTCATTGTATTGGTCTCATGCTGCTTTTGATTCTTTGAGTTTATATTCAATCTTGGAGCTATTTTCCTAAAAATATAAATTTTCTTGAATATTGCAAAAGTCCCAATGATATGCAGATATTGTCTCTGCAACAAATAATTTCCTAAGTAAGGGCAAGGGACATAAAACCTATATTCACATTATAAATAAACTGCACTACCTTTTTCACCTTACAAAGTAAATCAAATGCAGGTAATAAAGACTTCCTCATAAACACGGTTTTTAAAAAGCAGCAAAAAAAAAACCCATAAAAATATACAAAACTTTTAGAATTACGCAGGATGCATGGTAGTAAAACAATTTCAAACAAACTTTATTTTCAAAATGCACCTTATCTTTCAGAAATTTCTGCTCAATTATAACTATTACTCTGGCTTTAATCACATTTTTACTGTTTCTCTCCAAATATTAAACACATAACTTTGTTTTCCTCTACTTTATGTGGAATAGATTTCTTTTTACCATAATACAAATTAAAATTGAACAAATGTTAAAGTACTCATTCATCATTAAATCACTTTTTTATAAATGGTATCTGTATTTTACCAAAAAAGAAAAAATTTAGAGAGAAGAGCGGCAGTGTTTTACATTACTACAAATCTCTTTTAATGTCTGGCTCAGTAGAAGACAGAGTCTCATACCTACTTCTGCATTCAATCTGTTACAGTATCACACATCATGAGGCCTCTGGAAAATAGCACTTTATACTCATGAGAAAATGAGCGCAAATAAAGCAAATCATCTCTCAGTACTACTATTAAAACGGTTGTGACCGCATTCCTCTAAGGTCCACAGCTAACACCTTGAGAACTTCTGGGCTCGGTTACACTGCCAAAACGAACAACTCCACAATCCCCTTGGCTTATTCAACACAACGAAAGTGTAATTCCTGCTCACATCACACGTACAGCGCAAGTCAGCAGGAGACTCATTCAACGACGTAGGCTGCCAGAGATATTTTCATGTTCGCAAAACCAAGAGAAAAAAAAGAGAGATGTGGCAAATAGTGCACTAGCTCTTAAAGCTCTCACCTGGAAATGACAAATATCACTTCAGTTCATTTCACTGGCTAAAGCAAGTCACACAGCCACAGATTAACCTCAAAAAAAAACAATACAACCCTGCCAGGTGCCCATAAGGAGAACTAAAATATATGTGACCAGCCCTTGTGACTACCACACTAGGCATAGCTGTGTATCCAAGTCCTGGCAAGTGAGATATAGGCAGATAAGATGTGAGTCACTTTGCAAGTTTTGCTTTTAAGAATAAGATGTGCATCCTTTCTGCATTCCCACTGGCTGTGATATGGTGAGAACAAGAGAAAACACCTTGGACCCAGAGATAGAAGTCACATATTCAGGAAAAGCAGAGCCATTCTGCCACCCTTGAACAACCACCTCTAGGTTAATAAAATAGAAATAAGCTTGACTATTTAGCCATTGTATTCTGAGGTATCTATTACATCAACTTAGCCTACATCTAAACTAATACATTGCTATATATATTAAGCACACTATATTTTTTTTTCTTTTTTGAGACAAGGTCTTGTTCTGTCGCCCAGGCTGGAGTTCAGTGGCACAATCTCGGCTCACGGCAACCTCTACCTCCCAGGTTCAAGGGATTCTCGTGCCTCAGCCTCCAGGGTAGCTGGGATTACAGGCATGTGCCACCACGCCAAGCTAAGTTTTGTATTAGAGATGGGGTTTTACCATGCTGGCCAGGCTCGTCTTGAACTCCGGGCCTCAAGTGATCCACCCGCCTTGGCCTCCCAAAGTGCTGGGATTACAGGCACGAGCTACCATGCATTGCCTTTCTTTTTTTTTTTTTTTTGAGATGGAGTCTTGCTCTGTCACCCAGGCTGGAGGACAGTGGTGCAATCTCGGCTCACCGCAACCTCCGCCTCCCTGGTTCAAGCGATTCTCCTGCCTCAGCCTCCCGAGTAGCTGGGATTACAGGCGCCCACCACCATGCCCAGCTAATTTTTGTATTTTTAGTAGAGACAGGGTTTCACCATGTTAGCCAGGCTGGTCTTAAACTCCTGACCTCAGGTAATTCACCCACCTTGGCCTCCCAAAGTGCTGGGATTACAGGCATGAGCCACCGTGTCCAGCCAACTTTTTATCTGAACCAAAATAATGTTTATAAAGAATTACATCAATTACTATATTGTAGGGGTGATCAAACAGTCCACATCAGGAACACCATGAATGCAACACAACGTAAAAACAGCGTGACAGAAGACAAAAACAGACTCTGACAGATTGCTTTACAAATAGGGAAAACAACCCTCTCCAAGTCCCCATAACCACTATTCCACTCTCTACTTCTATGAGATCAACTTAGATATACTACCTTTTACCTATCTTTACCAATAGGTCAATCAGGAAAGGAAAAAATGTGAATTCCTTTACGGGAACTGCTTCACCTGTTTCCAAAGGTTAGTGTCTGCTTTCATTACTGTATTCAAGATATTCTCAAATGTCTGTTTTTATTTCCCCTTTGACTCAGGTTGTTCAAGAGAGTTTTAAATTCAAGGTGAACAGGCTTTGTTGTTAGAAGCAGCCTGATTCTTTTTGCCCTATATAATTTTATCTTTTTACCTAGCTACCCAAAAGACTATCTTTAAGGTCTAAAACTTCTCTAGAACATATTCTGCTATCTAGCATATGTCCTACTCTGCGCAGTTTTCTCTGACACAGCCTGTGTGTTTTAAGTCATCATTCTTCCTTCTCCCTCCCCGCACTCAACCAGAAGTTTTCTTGATACATTTCTAAAAACATACCTTTTAAATAACACATTCTATTCCACTGTTTCCATTCCTTCCTTGGAAATTACAGTTACATGTATACTGGACTTCTTTTGCCAGTCTTCCACATCTAACCTTTTACCTCTAATTCCTTTAATCATTTGTTTACATCCATTAAATTGTGTTCACTTTTTCCATTACTATTCTTCGTGTGTTTTACTGTGCTTTTATAGCATCTATCTACTTTCGTACTGCTGCTAATTTAATTGTCCTTTCTGTGATATTTTCTCTTCTGTTTTAAGTATTGCCAGTTCACATTTCATCTCTTCCTGCTGATTCACAATATCCTCTTTCAATTCATCTGTTTCTGTTTTATGATCTTCACAGAGGTAACTGCATCATCAGTTTTGTTATTTTTTAATTTGTAGTGAAATATTTCATAAGAATGTTCACCTGCTTCCTAAAAATGTTATTTCTGGTAACAACTCTCTGTTTCTCCTTTTTTTTTAAAAAAAAACAGTACCTTTTAATTACTCATGGAATGAGCTGAATTTTCCTTGATCGGTAACTTGTATAAGTTCCTATAAAAAGATGGGAGGTGAAGGAAGACCAGGGTAGCATTTCAAATTAATTAGGTCTCACAATTGAATGGCTCTCTCCTTCGCTGTCACAGAGACAGACTGCTTTGGATACATGCTATTGGTTTACATAATTGTTGAATAGCCTGTCTGATCTGCTTCTCTGAACCAGTCCCATCCATGAAATACTGTTCTCCCATCTCTGCACAACCCAGATACAGTGAGTTGTCAAATTGCTGCAAAACAATTTAGGGTCCACCCTAAGCCTTCAACAAGTATATTTTTGCTGGAGCTTTCTGAGGTCTGCTATTCTGAGCCCTCTGGTCCCTACGTGTACTTATCTTCACTTCCTCCCAAGTGGCTTCTGCCCAATGTCCCAGTTGCATTTGGCAGCCTTTACATGTATTGCCGAGTCTGCAGCTAATGTTTCCTAATCTTGCCAAACACTGAATTTTCAAAGAATCAGGCTGTTTAGTCCTCCTAGTTTTCTGAGTATTTTAAATAATTTCCAGGAAGAGATAGGGAAGACAGAATTATTCAATGATATTCAAACTGGAAGTTTAGATATACAATTTTTAAAGGCCTCCTGGCTCTTGTGAAGTGAATGGATTACATAAAGGAATCAAAAGTAGGGACAGAGAAGTAAGTAAGGAGAACATTACAGTGGTCTTAGAAAGGGATGATAAAAGCCTGGTCAAGGTGGCAACAATGGGCATGGAGAAGTACATAGACAAGTGATTTACTTTTAGTGATAGATACAAAACACAGTATTCATGGTAGCCTGGATGAAGAGTGCTAAACGAAAAGATTGTCAAGGATGACTCCCAGATTTACGGCTTGCACTTGTGCATGGTTAGAATGTCATTTCACCGAGTCAAGAGTAACACCAGAGGATGAAAAGATCTGCAGAGGCTCAATTTGGGGGAATACATTATGTGGGAGACAACTATTAAACTCCCAGGTGGCAATACTTAACAGGCATGGAGATACAGAGGGACTGGTCTCCACTACAGATGACATCTAAATCAATAGGACTCAACTAAGATTGTCTAAGGACACTGCATAGGTTAAAAGGAGAAAAAGTTTAGGACTGAGTCCTGAGGACTATTTAGAGGTCCTACAGAGTAAAAAGTCCCATAAGTAGGTTTAGAAGCAGTGGCGAATGAAGTGGAAAGAAAAACAAGAGACAATGGTACCACGGAAACCAACTGAAATACGTTTCAAATAGGAGGGACAACATCTGAAAGAAATGTCAATTTCTGCTTAGAAGTTAAATAAGACAGAAGCAAAAATAAAATAAAATAAATCCACTAACTTACCACCTGAAAACTAAAGGTGGCCGTGGGCTTCCATATCCTACCAATATGGAAAGACAGGAAATAAATGAGGTAAACCAAGTACTTGCCCCAGCTTACAGCCTTGACAGTTTCAGGCAATGTAAGAAGGCAGAACCCAGACAGCCCAACAGACTTCTTTAGTTAAGGAGGTAAAGCTAAAGTCCAGGAAAACCATCATGGCTAGAATTCCAAAGAGAGACGACCAGAGGAGAGACAGCTGTACAGAAAAAACTCCAGAGACCTGCAGAAAGCCTCCCTCAAATATACAGCTGAATACAGATCAGTGCAGGAGTGTGAGGAAACTACCCAAGACTAGGAAAAAAAATCATCAGAAAGGATTCAAAGTAATACTGCTAGGTGATCACAGGACAGGGAATTGTGTCTGTTCCCACCAATCAAAATTTTAAAATCTCATGATTAGCAGAGCACTGGATAGAGTACACACAGGGGTCTAACCTCAGTAGTAAGGAATAATTTAGTCAGATGGACTGAGAATAGCTCCAGTCCCATCTAACAAACATTAAAAGAAAGACTCAAAAGATTCACACTTTTTTGAAGTAACTTAACTGCCTCCCAGAATAAGGCTCAAGAATATTTAAAGAATACAAAAATGTCCAGGACAGCAGAAGGTAAAATTCACCAATCAAAAGTTACCAGGCATGCACAAAAACAGATAAGTACAATCTATAATGTGAACAATCAAAATGAACAAAGAATAGATACAAACATTATAATTAACAAACAAGGATATCAAAATACGTGTTGTAACTATATTACATGTGTGCAAAACTAGTCACTTAAAAAATATTAAAAAGACCCAAATCAGACTACAATGTCTGAAATGAAATATACTTTGTATGAGAAAAACAGCAAATTTTATATGTCAGAAAAAAAGATGAGTGAACTTGAGGATACAGCAATAAAAAGTATCCAAAATAAAAGAGAGAGAAAACAGAATTAAGAGAAAAAATTTGACAGGGCAGTGATCTGTGGACTGACTTCAAGGAAAGACATATACATTTAGCTTAAGTTCCTGAAGAGAGACAGAAAAGAGAAATATGTAATAAAATTATGGCCAAAATTTTTCCAATTTTGATAAGCTACATACCCAAGAAGCTTAATAAACTAAAGGCACAAGAAACATTTAAAAAAAAAAAAAAAAAAAAAAAAAACTTCTATCGAGGGACATCATAATCAAACCTTCCAAAATCAGTGATTTTTAAAAGAAAACGGGAAAAGCAGCCACATAGCAAAAGACAGGTTATACACAGAAGAACAAAGATAAGTATGACAACAGAATTATCTTCAGAAAAAAAGCAAGCAGCCAGAAAGCCAGGAGCAGTGGCTCAGACCTGTAATCCCAGCACTTTGGGAGGCTGAGGCAAGAGGGCAGCTTGAAACCAGCAGTTCCAGACCAGCCTGGGCAACACAGCAAGACCCTATCTCTGTTCTTTAAAAAAGAAAAAAAAGAAGTAGAAAATGAGTGATAAGACAACGATACTATATATTATTTAAATTTCTCTAAAAGATAATTATTTAAACTAAAACGAAGTACTGTGCTGGGTCTATAACGTATGTAACAGTAAGCATATGACAAACAGTACAAACGCTCTGCTGTCCAGGCTGGAGTGCAGTGCCGCGGTCTCGGCTCACTGCAAGCTCTGCCTCCCGGGTTCACGCCATTCTCCTGCCTCAGCCTCCAGAGTAGCTGGGACTACAGGTGCCCGCCACCACGCCCAGCTAATTTTTTGTATTTTTAGTAGAGAGGGGGTTTCACTGTGTTAGCCAGGATGGTCTCTGTCTCCCTACCTCGTGATCCACCTGCCTCGGCCTCCCAAAGTGCTGGGATTACAGGCATGAGCCACCGCGCTCGGCCTATGGAAGGTTTTTATCCTATGTAGGAAGTGATGTATCACTAAAAGATGGACTATGATAAGTGTACTAGATGTATAGTATAAACCCTATAAAAGTCACTAAAACAAAACAGAGTGCTAACTAATAAGGAGCTAAGCCAATGAGAGAAGATGAAATGGAAACAGGAAGAAATACTCATTAATCTAAGAAAAGGAAGAAAAGGAGGAAGAAGAGAATAAAAAATGAAACATATAGAAAATAAATAGGCCAGGCACGATGGCTCACACCTGTAATCCCAGCACTCTGGGAGCTGAGGCAGGTGGATCACAAAGTCAGTAGTTCAAGACCAGCCTGGCCAAGATGGTGAAACCCCATCTCTACTAAAAATACAAAAAATTAGCCAGGCGTCATGGCAGTCACCTATAATTCCAGCTACTTGGGAAGCTGAGGCAGAGAACTGCTTGAACTCGGTAAGCAGGGGTTGCAGTGAGCCAGCATCGGGCCACTGCACTCCAGCCTGGGTCACATGGCGAGACTCTGTCTCCAAAAAACAAAAAGAAAAGAAAAGAAATAGTAAGATGGTATTTTTTAACACATTAAATATAGAGGATCCAAGGCCAGGCACGGTGGCTCACGCCTGTAATCCCAGCACTTTGGGAGGCTGAGGCGGGCAGATCACGAGCTGAGGAGATGGAGACCATCCTGGCTAACACGGTGAAACACCGTCTCTACTAAAAATACAAAACAAAAGAAAAAAATTAGCTGGGTGTGGTGGCAGGCGCCTGCAATCCCAGCTACTCAAGAGGCTGAGACAGGAGAATGGCCTGAACCCAGGAGGCAGAGCTTGCAGTGAGCCAAGATGGCCCCACTGCACTCTAGCCTGGGTGACAGAGCAAGACTCCGTCTCATAAATAAATAAATAAATAAATAAATAAATAAATAAATAAATAAATAGGATCTAAAATCCTCAATTAAAAGACAGAGAAGGGTAGACTGTATATTTAAAAAAAAAAAAGTAGACATAATACACCTTGCCTACAAGAAATGCACTTTAAATATAAAGATAGAAATAGGCTAAAAGTAAAAGAACAGAAAAAATACATCATGCTAATAACTAATCAAGTCAACTATGGAACTAAAGTCAGTCAAAACCTTTAGAAACCCCTCAAATATTTGGAAAGTAAATAACAAGCTTCTAAATAACCCATGGATCAAATAAAAATCAAAAGGGAAATCAGAAGTTATTTCGAACTGAATGAAAATACAGTATATCAGAATTAGCAGGATATCACCAAAACAGTATTTAGGGGGAAATTTACAGTAATAAATGTCCAAAGTAGAACAGAAATGTCTCAAATCAATGACCTTAGCTTTCAATGTAAAAAATAAGAAAAAAAGAGCACATGAAACTCAAAAGTAAGTACAAGTCAGGAAATAATAAAAATTAAAATAGAAATCAAAGAAACATGCAAAACCATAGGAAAATCAACAAAACCATAGGAAAATCAACAAAAGCTTCTTCTTTGAGAATATCAGTAGAACTGATAAACTTCCAACCAGGCTGATCAAGAAAAAAGACAAAACACTAATTCCCAATATTAGGAATAGAAAAGTAACATCACTATAAATGCTAGACAGTAAAAAGATAAAAGAATACTTCAACAACTTTATGCCTACTAAATTGGACAACATAGAAGAAATGAACAAATTCCTTGAAAGACATTAGCTTCCTAATACTTCCATATGAAAGTATTTGTTTCCTACTACTGCTGTAACCAATTACCACTAACCTCACTGCTTAAAAACAACATGCACTTATTATTGTATTACAGGCTAGAGATCAGAAATCCAAAACCAGTTTCACTGGGCTAAAACCAAGGTGTAAGAAGAAATGGTCTGTAGCATGTTCTCACTCATAAGTGGGAGTTGAACAATAAGAACACATGGATACAAGTAGGGAAACATCACACACTGGGGCCTGTTGGGGGGGTGGGGGGCTAGGGGAGGGATAACATTAGGAGAAATACCTAATGTAGGTGATGAGTTGATGGGTGCAGCAAACCACCATGGCACATGTATACTTATGTAACAAAACTGCACGTTCTACACATGTAACGCAGAACTCAAAGTATAATTTTAGAAAAATAATTTTTAAAAAAGAAGAAAAAATGGTTTTTCTAGAGGCTCTGAGGGAGAATCCATTTTCTTGCCTTTTCTAGTTTCTAGAGGTCACCTGTATTCCTTGGCTCATGGCCTCTTTTTTACATCACCCTAACCTTTTGCTTCCATCCTCACATCTCCTACTACTGACTCTGATCCTCTTGCCCTCCCCTTAATAAAGACCCTTATGATTACACTGGGCCCACACAGATAATCTAGGATCATCTCTCCATATCAAGATGCCCAATTTATTTATATCTACAAAGTCCCTTTTATCAAGTAATGTAACACATTCACTGGATCCAGGGATTAAGGCATGGACATCTCCTAAGGGACCATTATTCAGCCTATCATAGACACAAATTACCAAAACTCACTCAATAAGAAATAGAAAAACCTTAATAGTGCTATCTATATCTATTAAAGAAAGTGAATTTATACTTTATTGTTTGTTTGTTTTTTGAGACAGAGTCTTACTGTGTCGCAGAAGCTGGAGTGCAGTGGCATTGTGTTGGCTCACTGCAACTTCTGTCTCCTGGGTTCAAATAATTCTCCTGACTCAGCCTCTCAAGTAGCTGGAATTACAGGCGTCCACCACCACACCCAGCTAGTTTTTATATTTTCAGTAGAGACGGGTTTTACCATGTTGGCCAGGCTGGTCTTGAACTCCTGACCTCAGGTGATCCGCCCGCCTCAGCCTCCCAAAGTGCTGGGATTACAGGCATGAGCCACCATGCCCGGCCATGAATTTATACTTTAAAAACTTGCCACAAAGAAAATTCCAAGTCAAGGTACCTTAACTGATGAATATTACTAAACATACAAAGAAATAATACCAATTATATACAAACTCTTCCAAAAAAACTGAAAAGGAGGAAATGCTTCCTGATTCCAAAATTCTATGTGGCTAGTACCTAATACCAAAACCAGATAAAAACATTACAAGAAAAGGAAAAAGCAGCCTAATGTGCTTCATGAACATAGACGCAGAAGTTCTAAACAACCCTTTAGCAAATCAAATCCAACAATATATGAAAAGGAGAATTACAATATATCATGATCAAGTAAGATCTATCACAGGAATGCAAGGTTGGTTTAATATTTGACCACCATTCAATATAATTCACCTATTAATAAACTAAAAGAGAAAAACCTTGTAGCCATCTCAACAGACAGAAAAAGTATTTCACAAAATCAGACATTCATACTGGATAAAAAATTCTCAGCATACTAGAATATAAGAGAATTTTTTCAACCTGATAAAAAGCATCTACAGAAACTCAGTTAACAAAATGCTTAAAGGTAAAAGAATGCTTTTCTCCAATGATCAGAAAACAAGATAAGGATATCCACTGTTGCCATTTTTTTAGTGATACCTACTAAATGAGTTCATCCTCCAATGTCATTCAGCTGCTCAATAAAGGTTACCCAGCGTAAGGACTTTGTCTCTTGGATGTGATGGAAAAATTTAAAGTGAGGTAAAGACATCTCAGGTATCAGCAAGAATGTGTAATAATGGACAACAGATTCTATACTAATAAAAGAGGAGAAGGAAGAGATGAATGAGAGAAAATAAAAGTTAACAGAGTAGAGCTCTGGGTGAGGTAGAACTCTTAGAGAACAGATATTTGAGCAAGTGAGCTAGAAAGATAACAGATTATAGTTGGAGAATGAAAAGAATAAATTAGTATTTTGAAATGAGAGTTTTTCTAATGATAAGATTTAGGGCATGACCACAATGATAGAGAGTGAAGTGTAGAGAATATTTCTGCTGCTTATATTTCACTAGATGTGCTTCTTTGATTTAAATCGCCACTTACTGCCATCTGCCATGGTCTTTAAATCTGCCAATCTATCTAATTAGAATCTTTGTTTAAATTCAGCAACTCTGAATATTCCACTAACCCTCAAGCTACCCTTGCCTCTTCAAGCCCCTATCACACAATAAACACCTGTTTATGAGTACCTTATTTTCAAATTCTATACACCTCAAAATTTAACACTTCACTACATACTGGTTAAGTCACCATACTGCATTTGTTCAGATATTCTTTATCAATTTACAGGCTTTGCATAAAAAGAGAATAGGGCTTTTTATTTTTTAGAACATATTCAACACTCATTTTCTTCAATACACTGTATCAAGTGTTATATTCATGTTTCTTTTCTACTGTCACAGATTTAGTACCAAGCTAGGTACATAAAATTTCTCATAATTGAGAAATAAATCAAAAAGAGGCAAAGAAAAAAAAAGAAATCAAAGAGTATCTACAGAAGCCTCTAGAGACATGAAAGTACACAAAAGATTTTCTGTGAAAATTGGTGAGCTCTCATCAAATTTGAAGAAAGAAAAAAATTCAAAACAAAACCTGGAAGTATTATTTCTCCCTGCTTTTCAGACCCTTAGAAGACATTCTTGTAAGTTCTCTGACACAGTCTCAATATGTCATACTATGGGAAGGGAGCTTTGACCCTTTTCTATCTATCTCAGTTTGCCTTACTGCATTCAGCTTTCTTCACAGAGCAATATGACAAGTTTTACTAGGAATTATAATGGCCTTTAGACAAAGACTATTTGCAGTGATTCCAAATTAGTTACCCTACAACAAAAACAAAAACAAAACAAAACAAAAAATATCTAATAAAATATACTTCAGCAGAAAAAAATTTTAAATGACCTTAGGAGCCAGAGGCTTTCAAACTAAAAGTAATTTCACATTTTTATGCACAATGATCTAGTAACTTTAGATAGTTTAGCTAATCATTAGAAACAGCATTATTTGTTTGACCTGATGCAAAAAGTAAGGCATTTTTTAAAAAGATCCTTTTAAAAATACAAATAATGCCTAATTCCTTTCCTATAGAAATTAACAAGTATGTGACTAAAATGAAATTTGGTATGATGTATTACATAGTTAGTAACTGCAAAACCTAGCAAATTAAGGAATAAATCAAACCTAAACAGTGTGTATACTATTCATTATAAAACAAATATAAAGCATACCTATGAATGTAAAGTTGTATACATGTAACCATAAGAACATTGCGACAAAGCAGAAACTTTCACTACCAATATTAATACACTGTTAATTATACCAAGCCAAATACCATCTAATCTTCACAGCCTTATGATAATAGCATTATCATTAAAATAACTGTACAGATGAGAAAACTGAGGCTTCACAAAATTACACATTTTGCTCATGGCTGTATAGCCAAGACAATTTCAAATACAATCAATCAGAATTGTCTTTCAACTGAAAGAAATAAAACCAACATTAAGACAATTTCTTGATATTTAAGAACTTTAACAGAAATGATACAGTGTGCTTTAACTCAGGAATCAGTTAAACTTTTTCTTTTTTATTTTCTTTATTTTTTTTCTTTTTGAGACAGAGTCTTGCTGTGTTGCCCAGGCTGGAGTACAGTGGTGAGATCTGGGCTCACTGCAACCTCTGACTCCCAGGTTCAAACAATTCTCTAGCCTCAGCCTCCCAGGTAGCTGGGATTACAGGTGCCCACCTCCACACCCAGCTAATTCTTATATTTTTTATAGAGACAGGGTTTCACCATGTTGGCCAGACTGGTCTTGAACTCCTGACCTCAGATGACCCACCCGCCTCGGCCTCCCAAAGTGCTGGGATTACAGGCGTGAGCCACCGTGCCCAGCCTAAACTTTTCCTGTAAAGGGCCAAATAGTATATATTTCAGGCACTGTGGGCTATGCAGTCCCTGTCATAACTACTCGAATTTACTATTTTAATGCAAAAGTGGCCACAGACAATATGTAAATGAATTAGCATGGCTGTGTTCCAAAAAACACTTCATTTATAGATGCTGAAATGCAAATTGTATATAATGTTCATGTATCACAAAATACTATTTTTTTTAACCATTTAAAAATGTAAAGACTGGCCTGGCACGGAGGCTCACACCTGTAATCCCAGCACTTTGGGAGGCTGAGGCAGGTGGATCACCTGAGGTTAGGAGTTCGAGACCAGCCTGGACAACATGGTGAAACCCTGTCTCTACTAAAAGTACAAAAAATTAGTCGGGTATGGTGGTAGGTGCCTGTAATCCCAGCTACTCAGGAGGCTGAGGCAGGAGAATCATTTGAACCCGGGAGGCAAAGGTTGTAGTAAGCTGAGACTGTGCCACTGCACTCTAGCCTGGGCAACAAGAATGAAACTCTGTACCAAAAAAAAAAATGTAAAAACCATTCTGAGCTCACAGGCCACACAAAAACAGGAGGTGGTCATAGTTTGCTGACTCCTATTTTAACTGAAAAGTTAAATGTTAATAAACATTTTTAATTACATAAATATACTATCTACTTAAACACAAATAATACTTTGTCAAGTATTGAGTTTCAAATAACTCTGTCATACATTATTTCTGTAACTTATGCATACTGATATTTAGAATTACAGTACCTTTTCTCTGGTATCACTTTTAACTTGCTCATCTTGAGTTATTTCATTTCATAATTGCAGATAATCTAAAAGAAAAATGTTAATGATATTAAAAACTTATAACTCTTTTTTCTA
This sequence comes from Piliocolobus tephrosceles, assembly GCF_002776525.5. Taxonomy (NCBI): domain Eukaryota; kingdom Metazoa; phylum Chordata; class Mammalia; order Primates; family Cercopithecidae; genus Piliocolobus; species Piliocolobus tephrosceles. Next base: position 99,561,343 of record NC_045447.1, read on the forward strand.
TACATTAGATATCACAGAAGCCATACAATGGAAAGTTTTCATTATGGGCAACACAAGATAACACCGGAAACAAAAAGAGAACATTTGAGTTCTATGCGCTTCTGCTGGGTCACTTCAGAATGCAATGTATGACTATTAAAATACCTATCATCAGCCAGGAAACTGTTATCAAATACCTAAAATCAGCCAGGAAACTGTTATCAAAATCAATAAAAAATTTGTTTCTGCTACAAAACGCAGAAACTGTAGGTTTCTGCTACAAAAACACAGAAACCTAACATAATGTCATTTGCAACCTAATGTTAAGATCTTTTGAGACAGTTCAAATTATCCTTCCTGTTCTAATACTCTTCCTTAAAATACATAAACCAATCACAGCATCCTGTGATTAGTGCACTTACTGTACACCATTCACACAGTAGTCAAATACTAGTAAATATGTGTTATGTCCATATAAGAACATTTTCAAATTAGTAAAAGCTTCTATGCACATCTTCCCTCAAACAATAGGTTTCATTTTTAGACATTATACATGTTAAAACAACCTTAAATCTCAATTCACACAATTTTCATACATCTTCAAGTTTATTTTGCAACTATTAACCCCAAAATATTCCTTAAGTATCTTTTAAATACCAATGCTTACTGAAGCAGAATTTTTTGGCATCACTAAAAAGTAGAATAACTACTGTGAATTCAAAAAGTTAATCACGGCTGGGCGTGGTGGCTCCCGCCTGTTATCCCAGCACTGTTGCGGGGGGCCAAGGCGGGTGGATCACCTGAGGACAGGAGTTCGAGACCAGCCTGGCCAACGTGGTGAAACCCCGTCTCTACTAAAAATACAAAAATTATCTGGGTGTGGTGGTGGGTGCCTGTAATCCCAGCTACTCAGGAGGCTGAGGCAGGAGAATCACTTGAACCCAGGAGGTGGAGGTGGCAGTGAGCCAAGATCGTGCCATTGTACTCCAGCCGGGGCGACAAGAGCAAAACTCTATCTCAAAAGAAAAAAAAAAAAAACAGTTAATCACATACTTATGAAATATTTAGTAATGTCATATTTAAAGAGACAACACACACACAAAAATGGCAAACTTCAAATTGTTTAACTTAATACATCTAGAAGATACTCTGATAAAGTAGAAGATATTCTGGATGTTCTTCTTCAATAACAGAACTTTTCAACAACACATACATAATTTTCATTTTCTTAACTAAAAAAAGGAAATATTTAGAATTGTGTACAAAAAATACATCAATTTTTTTTTTTTTTTTTTTTTTTTTTTTTTT
>NC_045447.1:99562729-99590746 GCF_002776525.5 Piliocolobus tephrosceles
ATCAATTTTTTTTTTTTTTTTTTTTTTTTTGAGGCGGAGGCTCGCTCTGTCGCCCGGACTGGAGTGCAGTGGCTGGATCTCAGCTCACTGCAAGCTCTGCCTCCTGGGTTTACGCCATTCTCCTGCCTCAGCCTCCCGAGTAGCTGGGACTACAGGCGCCCGCCACCTCGCCCGGCTAGTTTTTGTATTTTTAGTAGAGACGGGGTTTCACCGTGATAGTCAGGATGGTCTTGATCTCCTGACCTCGTGATCCGCCCGTCTCGGCCTCCCAAAGTGCTGGGATTACAGGCTTGAGCCACCGCGCCCGGCCACATCAATTGTTTTTCAAGTCATTGAGAAATTTTAAATTGTAATTTTTTTTTACTTTTTTAAGACACAACTACAAAATCAAAGTAACTTTTTTCTATTTCTAAATTAAGTAAAAATCACTATATATCCACAGGGAGGAAAAAATCTTATGTGATTTCAAAAGCACTGTTGCTGCCACAAACAGAAGAGACTATTAATACACTAACAGCACGTCTCATGAGAAGTTCCCTGTGGATTTTATTAGAGGTGATAGAGTTGAAAAGAATAATGGTGAGCACTAATATCACAGCCAACTCTATTTCAACAGATAAGAAATGATTTGAACTTGCAGTTCACAGTAAAATAAACCACAGGCATTTCTCTCCTCTTCCTCTCGGGACTAGATTACAGTAAAAGTAAATAAATAAAGTTGGTTCCTCTCAAGTCCTTCTGGCATTACCAAAGTGAACAGACCCTGAAGAGGGTCCATAGGTGGGAAGTGAAGTCAGTGCCTCAGTTGCCTGTGTGTGTTTTGTGCCTTATTCTTTTATCACGCAAAAAAGGAGAATTCACTGCAGTGAATGAAGTGCGTTTTAGCACTGCTTTTTCTACTGTAGTTGGTGTTTGAATGAGATGACAATGGAAGAGATGAAGAATGAAGCTGAGGCCATTTCCATGTTTTATATGCCCTTCTATGCAGTCATGTATCCTGTGTTTAATGAGCTGGAAGGAGTAAATCTGCCTGCAGCTCTAGAATGAGTAAATCTGTCTGCAGCTAGACACCGAGACCATTTTCATTATGGCTGAAAAAGACAATGGTAAAATGTAGCTTCATCATAATCTCACACTGAAGACTTTTTGCATCATTTTTGCCATTATCATTCTAAGAATTACAAGTCAAAAGAATCTATACCTTAATGTGTCATTATATATCATTCCTTAAAATAATTGTATATATTGGTGTTGTTTCTGGCATTTTAACTTGAAAGTGATATACTGCAAGATAACATAGTTATGAATATTTGATAGCAAATATTCAATATATGGTATATATCTGTTAAACATCTCTTGAAAAACTGCATATATATGTGTGCATATATGATCAGAATATCAAGACAACATGGTGTAATGTTTAAAAAAACTTCTAACAGGAGCTTATTATAGCAGTTTATCATAAATAAAGGGCCTGGCGCAGTAGCTCACACCTGTAATCCCAGCACTTTGGGAGGCCAAGGCGGGCAACCTGAGGTTAGGAGTTCAAGACCAGCCTAGTCAACATGGTGAAACTCCATCTCTACCAAAAATACAACAATTAGCCTGGCCTGGTGGTGCAAGCCTGTAATCCCAGCTACTCAGGAGGCTGAGGCAGGAGAATCACTTGAACTGGGAGGCGGAGGTTGCTGTGAGCCAAGATCGCACCACCGCACTCCAGCCTGGGTGACAGAGCGAGACTCTGTCTCAAAAAAAAAAAGAAAAATGAAAATAAAGCAACAAGAATTCTGAAGAAGGGAGAGAGGAATGAAGGAAGGTTGGTTATGTTTAAGCCTACAGTGACAGAAAAGAAAACTACGGGGGAAGAATGAACAGGCATTCTGCTAAGAAGAATCCAGGAAACTAGTAACCTAGCACTCGGAAACAAGGACGACAGAGGAAGACTACGAAACGGGGCTAACTAAAACTTTGGAACTGCAAATAGTAACTTCTTACCTCTTCCATATCTCCATGCCCCACCACTGTGGAACATGCTCAGCAGTATCAAGCATCTAACCCCTGGCAAATAATCTTCACTAAAGAAACAGACAACTTCAAAGAATTCTGCTTTCTAGGCTTAAGAGTGCCCAGTGAAAAAGGTCAGCTCTCAACCCTATTATCCTAAGGCAGGCCAGTGTATCCCTTACAGTTCACTTTTTATTACCGAAGCCTGAAGCCAGAACACTTCAGAATAAATGAAAAATCTTGCAAAAGCTTGTGTTGATTACAATATGGTGTAATAGAAAGTGCAGGCACCTAGAAGCAGAAGTGTTGCATTTCACAAAGTTTGTGGCTTTGCCAAGCAAGAGTGATAAAGCAAGAGAGGGGCAGAGGAACTGAGAATGTATGGAAAAAAAGTGATTATAAAAACAGAGCTCAGAATTTAGGTATAATCTCCTCTTTCCTCTTTATTGAATCATTTTCATCACCATAAAATCAAGATATTTCTGTGTCTTAGGAAAAAAACTTTCTCACTCCCATCCCCCCAATCCAGCTACTGTCCCATTTCTCTCCTTCTGAAAGCAAAGACTTCGTTATGCACACTGTCAACAAGTCCTCTCTTCCAATCCTCTCTTAAACACATTCCACTCAGACTGTCCCCACCCCACCCACACCATTCTTCTCAATAACCAATGATCTCCATGTTACTAAATCCAATTGTCAATTCTCAGTCCTCATCTTATTTGTCCTATTAGCAGCATTTGATAAAGCTGACCACATCCTCTTCTTGGAAATGCTTTCTTCATTTGGCTATATACTTTGTTTCCTCCCAACCTCACTGACCACTTCCAAGTTCACTTTAATGGAATGCCCAGGGCTTAGTCCTTTCCCTGTCCTCACCTAACTACAGTCACTTCCTTGGTGATCTCATCTAGTCTTGTAATTACTCAACATTTCCACTTCAATCTCTAATAATATTACCAACTCAACACATACAAAATGGATCTGACCTTCCCTTCCAAGTGTGCTCTACCCTGGCTTTCCCATCTAAGTTAAAGACAATTCTATGTCTCCAGTTGCTCAATCCAACTTAGCTTCATCCTTGTCTCTTATCCCACATCCAATACATCGGGAAGTCTTGATAATTCTACTTTCAAAATATATCCAGAATCTGATCACTTTACCACATCTACCATGGTCAAGTAAACAACGTCACTAGTCTCCCTTCTACCTCTGACGCCCCCTACAGTTTATTCTCAACACAACATGCTTAGTGATCCTTTAAATACACTGAGGGATAGAAGAAGGAAAAAACACCTTGGGTAGATTTTTGTCACCACTCTGCTCAAAGCCCTGTGCGGCTACCCATTTCAATGACATAAAGGACCCTAGGGGAATACCCCCAGTCCTTACCTCCCTGTCTTCATATCCTACCTACAAGTCTTCTCACTCACTCTGCTCTGGATGCACTGCACTGGGTGGGCCTCCTTGCTTTCCTCCAACATGCCAGGATCTCACTTTAGTGCCTTTGTATAAGCCGTTTATTTTGCCTGGAATGTGTTTCTGCCAGATATCTCAATAACAAACTCCATCACTTCCTTTGCTGAAGTATCACCTTTTCAATACAACCCATCCCAACCATCTTATTTAATATTGCAAACTACCTGCAGACCCTAGCATTGCCCTTGCTGGAATCTACTTTGTCTTTGCTGGAATCTACTTTGTCTTCTTCCAGAGCACTTACTGCCTTCTAAAACATAATGATTCAAAAATAACTGAACAGGCTGGGTGCAGTGACTCACATCTGCAATCCCAGCACTTTTGGAGGCCAAGGTGGGAGGACTGTTTGAGCTCAGGAGTTCAAGACCAGCCTGGGCAACATAGCAAGAGCCCTTTTCTACAAAAATAAAAAAATTAACCAGGCATGGTGGTATACACCCGTAGCCACAGCTACTCAAGAAACCGAGATGTGAGGACCACTTGAGCACGGGAGGTTAATGCTGCAGTGAGTTGTGTTCACACCACTGCACTTCAGCCTGGAAGACAGAGAAAGACCCTGTCTCAAAAAATAAATAAAATAAAAATAACTGAACATTTTTGCTATGGTCTGAATGTTCATGTGCCTCCCAAAATCCATATGTGAAATGCCAACCCCCAAGTGACAATATGAGAAGTTGGGGCCTTTGGGAGATAATTAGGTCATAAGGGTGGAGGCTTCATGAACGGGTTGAGTGTCCTTTTTTTTTTTTTTTAATATACTTTAAGTTCTAGGGTACATGTGCACAACGTGCAGATTTGTTCCATAGGTATACGTTGCCATGTTGATTTGCCACACCCATCGACTCATCATTTACATTAGGTATTTCTCCTAATGCTATCCCTCCCACAGCCCCCCACTCCCTGACAGGCCATGGTGTGTGATGTTCCCCGCCCTGTGTCCATGTGTTCTCATTGTTCAACTCCCACTTATGAGTGAGAAGATGCAGTGTTTGGTTTTCTGCCCTTGTGATAGTTTGCTGAAAATGACGGTTTCCAGCTTCATCCATGTTGCTACAAAGGACATGAACTCATCCCTTTCTATGGCTGCATAGTATTCCATGGTATATATTTGCCACATTTCCTTAATCCAGTCTATCACTGATAGACATTTGGATTGGTTCCAAGTCTTTGCTATTATGAATGTCACAATAAACATACGTGTGCAAGTTATTGCCTCAATTCAGAACCTGTTATTGGTCTATTCAGAGATTCAACTTCTTCCTGGTTTAGTCTTGGGAGGGTGTATGCGTCCAGAAATTTACCCATTTCTTCTAGATTTTCTATATTTGCATAGAGGTATTTATAGTATTCTCTGATGGTAGTTTGTATTTCTGTGGGATCAGTGGTGATATCCCCTTTATCATTTTTTATTGTGTCTATTTGATTCTTCTCTCATTTCTTCTTTATTAGTCTTGCTAATGATCTATTTTGTTGATTTTTTTCAAAAAACCAGCTCCTGGATTCACTGATTTTTTTAAGGGGTTTTTTTGTGTCTCTATCTCCTTCAGTTCTGCTCTGATCTTAGTTATTTCTTGCCTTCTGCTAGCTTTTCAATTTGTTTGCTCTTGCTTCTCTAGTCCTTTTAATTGTGATGTTAGGGTGTCGATTTTAGATCTTTCCTGTTTTCTCTTGTGGGCATTTAGAGATGTAAATTTCCCACTACACACTGCTTTAAATGTTTCCCAGAGATTCTGGTACGTTGTGTCTTTGTTCTCATTGGTTTAAGGAACGTCTTTATCTCTGCCTTCATTTAGTTATTTACCCAGTAGTCATTCAGGAGCACGTTGTTCACTTTCCATGTAGTTGTGCAGTTTTGAGTGAGTTTCTTAATCCTGAGTTCTAATTTGATTGCACTGAAGTCTGAGAGACAGTCTGTTGTGATTTCTGCTCTTTTGTATTTGCTGAGGAGTGTTTTACTTCCAATTATGTGGTCAATTTTAAAATAAGTGCAACGAGGTGCTGAAAAGCATGTATATTCTGTTGATTTGCGGTGGAGAGTTCTGTAGACATCTATTAGATCTACTTGGTCCAGAGCTGAGTTGAAGTCCTGAATATCCTTGTTAACCTTCTGTCTTGTTGATCTAATATTTACAGTGGGGTGTTAAAGTCTCCCATTATTATTGTGTGGGAGTCTAAGTCTCTTTGTTGGTCTCTAAGGACTTACTTTACGAATCTGGGTGCTCCTGCATTCAGTGCATATATATTTAGAATAATTAGCTCTTCTTGTTGAATTGATCCCTTTACCATTATGCAATGGCCTTCTTGCTCCCTTTTGATCTTTGTTGGTTTAAAGTCTGTTTTATCAGAGATTACGATTGCAATCCCTGCTTTTTTTGCTTTCCATTTGCTTGGTAGATCTTCCTCCCTCCCTTTATTTTTAGCCTATGTGTGTCTTTGCATGTGAGATGGGTCTCCTGAATACAGCACACTGATGGGTCTTGACTCTTTATCTGATTTTCCAGTCTGTGTCTTTTAATTGGGGCATTTAGCCCATTTACATTTAAGGTTAATATTGTTATGTGTGAATTTGATCCTGTCTTTATGATATTAGCTGGTTATTTTGCCCATTAATTCATGCAGTTTCTTCATAGTGTCGATGGTCTTTACAATTTGGCATGTTTTTGCAGTGACTGGTACTGGTTGTTCCTTTCCATGTTTAGTGCTTTCTTCAGGAGCTCTTGTAAGGCAGGACTTCTGGTGACAAAATCTCTCAGCATTTGCTTGTCTGTAAAGGCTTTTATTTCTCCTGCACTTACGATGTTTAGTTTGGCTAGATGAGAAATTCTAGGTTGAAAATTCTTTTCTTTAAGAATGCTGAATATTACTCCCCACTCTCTTCTGGCTTATAGTGTTTCTGCCGAGAAAACCGCTGTTAGGCTGATGAGCTTCCCTTTGTGGGTAACCCGACCTTTCTCTCTGGCTGCCCTTAATATTTTTTCCTTCATTTCAACCTTGGTGAATCTGACAATTATGTGTCTTGGGGTTGCTCTTCTCGAAGAGTATCTTCGTGTTGTTCTCTGTATTTCCTGAATTTAAATGTTGGCCTGCCTTGCTAGGTTGGGGAAGTTCTCCTGGATAATATCCTGAAGATTGTTTTTTAACTTGGATCCATTCTCCCCGTCACATTCAGGAACACCAATCAAACGCAGACTTGGCCTTTTTACATAGTCACATATTTCTTGGAGGCTTTCTTCATTTCTGTTCACTCTTTTTTCTCTAATCTTGTCTTCTTGTTTTATTTCATTAATTTGATATTCAAACACTAATATCTTTTCTTCCACTTGATCGAATCGGCTATTGAAGCTTGTGCATGCGTCACGAAGTTCTCGTACTGTAGTTTTCAGCTCTATGAGGTCATTGAAGGTCTTCTTTATACTGTTTATTCTAGTTAGCCATTCATCTAACCTTTTTTCAAGGTTTTTAGCTTCCTTGAGATGGGTTAGAACATGCTCCTTTAGCTCAGAGAAGTTTGTTATTACCAACCTTTCTGAAGCCTACTTCTGTCAACTCATCAAACTCATTCTCAATCCAGTTTTGTTCCTTTGCTGGCAAGGAACTGCAATTCTTTGGAGAAGAGGCACTCTGGTTTTTTGAATTTTCAGTTTTTCTGCTCTGGTTTCTCCCCATCTTTGTGGTTTTTATCTACCTTTGCTCTTTGATGTTGGTGACCTACAGGTGGGGTTTTCATGTGGATATGCTTTTTGTTGATGTTGATGCTATTCCTTTCTGTTTGTTAGTTTTCCTTCTAACAGTCAGTCCCCTTAGCTGCAGGTCCGTTGGAGTTTGCTGGAGGTCCACTCCAGACCCTGTCTGCCTAGGTATCACCAGCGGAGGCTGCAGAACAGCAAATATTGCTGCTTGATCCTTCCTCTGGAAGCTTCATCCCAGAGGGGCACTCGCCTGGATGAGGTGTCTGTCAGCCCCTACTGGGAGGTGTCTCCCAGTCAGGCTACATGGGGGCTTGGGACCCACTTGAGGAGGCAGTCTGTTCGTTGTCAGAGCTCAAATGCCATGCTGGGAGAACCACTGCTCTCTTCAGAGCTGTCAGACAGGGATGTTTAGGTCTGCTGAAGCTGTCTGCTGCCTTTTGTTCTGGTATGCACTGCCCACAGAGGGGGAATCTAGAGAGGCAGTAGGCCTTGCTGAGTTGCAGTGGGCTCTGCCCAGTTCAAGCTTCCTGGCCTCTTTGTTTACACTGTGAGCACAAAACCGCCTATTCAAGCCTCAGTAATGGTGGATGCCCTTCCCCCTGCCAAGCTGCAGCATCGCAGATCGATCTCAGACTGCTGTGCTAGCAGTGAGCAAGCCTCCATGGGCGGGGGACCCACCGAGCCAGGCACAGGAGGGAATTTCCTGGTCTGCCGGTTCCAAAGACTATGGGAAAAATGCAGTATTTGGGCAGAAGTGTACCGTTTCTCCAGGTACAGACTGTCATGGATTCCCTTGGCTAGAAAAGGGAAATCTCCTAACCCCTTGTGCTTCCCAGGTGAGGCAACGCCCCGTCCTGCTTTGGCTCACCCTCCATGGGCTGCACCCACCATCCAATCAGTCCCATTGAGATGAACCATATACCTAAGTTGGAAATGCAGAAATCACCCATCTTCTGCATCAGTCTCACTGGGAGCTGCAGACTGGAGCTGTTCCTATTTGGCCATTTTGGAAGCTTCCTCTGGGTTGAGTGTCCTTCTAAAAGAAACCCTAGAGAATAAGCTCTTCCCTCCCACCATGTGAGCACACAGTGAAAAGGCACCATCTATGAACCATGAAACAGATCCTCATCAGATACGGATCTGCCAGTGCCTTCATCTTAAACTTCCCAGCCACCAGAACTGTTAGAAATACACATCTGGCCAGGTACGGTGGCTCACGCCTGTAATGCCAGCACTTTGGGAGGCTGAGGCAGGTGGATCACCTGAGGTCAGCAGTTCAAGACCAGCCTGGCCAAGATGGAGAAACCTGAACTCTACTATAAATACAAAAATTAGCCAGGTGTGGTAGCGGGCACTGGTAATCCCAGCTACTCAGGAGGCTGAGGCAAAAGAATCATTTGAACCTGGGAGGCAGAGGTTGCAGTGAGCCAAGATCACACCATCAACAGAGTGAGACTTTGTCTCAAAAAAAAAAAAAAAAAAGGAAAAAAAAAGAAATAAACATCTGTTCTTTATAAGCTACCTACTCTATGGTATTTTGTTATAGTAGTGCAGACTAAGACAACTTTGAAAATTGTCATTACTGAATAACCAGTGATACATGAACCTGTGTCAAAACCAATTTTTGAAAGAGCAGTTTATTTTTAAAAACTTACAAATGCTCAATATATGCCACATCATAACACAAACATTAATGCCATGCTCTACTTTATCCCAGACCCTTATCCATTAATCACCACTGTTTACTACAAAAGCAACCAAAATAGATTATTTCCTCAAGGTTGTGGGGAAAATGTGGTAAAAGTCCAAGGTTCTTGATATATCCGCATAAATACTCACATGGTATAATATCTAAGATTTCACTGGCCACTACTTGACTCTTTTTATTCACACAATAACACAGAAAACTTATTTAACAATGTGTTACATCTATTATCTTATCTCTTTCCACTGGAATTAAAACTCCATGAGGACATGGATCTTTGTTTTGCTCACTAAATGCTGCCCAAGTGTCTAGAAGAATGCCAGCATACTGCAGGTGCTAAATAAAATTTTTAATTAATGAATGCTTTTAAGTTTCCTTTTGGAAAAAATTTTACTACACAAACAAGCAAGAAAGTCTTCATTTTTAAAAATCCAGTAATATGGCAGATATGGTATACTGGCACACAGTATCTATCCCAATTTCCCTCTACTGTGCCTTCCTATACCACAGGAAGTTGAAAGTTTAAAAACTAAAAAGCATTTCCCAGACTGCCCTGCACCCTGCAGCTACACTTCCAGATGTAACTTAAGTCTACCAAATTCGTCACGTGTGAGAGATTTAGAAGATGAGCAAAAGCTGCCTGATTATAGAGGAAAGCACAGACACAGGCATGTTCAGTTTTTCTACAACAATGTATTCGAAGAGGTCCCAGAGTGTAAGGCAGGGATTCTCAACCTGAAGTCCACAAGATATTGAAGATACTGCTTGAGTTCTTTGAGGGATCAGAAATTTAACAAAAAAAATTTTTTTAATTTTTTAACTTTTGGCCGGACGCAGTGGCTCAAGCCTGTAATCCCAGCACTTTGGGAGGCCAAGATGGGCGGATCATGAGGTCAGGAGATCGAGACCATCCTGGCTAATACAGTGAAACCCCGTCTCTACTAAAAAATACAAAAAACTAGCCGGGCGAGGTGGCGGGCGCCTATAGTCCCAGATACTCAGGAGGCCGAGGCAGGAGAATGGCGTAAACCCGGGGGGCGGAGCTTGCAGTGAGCTGAGATCCGGCCACTGCACTCCAGCCTGGGCGACAGAGCGAGACTCCGTCTCAAAAAAAAAAAAAAAAAAAAAAAATTTTAACTTTTGTGCATCAAGTAATGAAAGTATTGACAGTAAATGAACAACCTAACAACTGTGTTAGAAATTAGCCATATGTGGTAGTGCACAGTAAGACCATATTTATTGGGATACAGTTGTCCTTGATAACTGGAGGTTGCTACGCACAGTGGGAGGATGGTAGGGGGCGAATGAACATCAGCCTCTCCCTCTCCAATGACCTCCCCAAACCTCCCTCTAGGCACCGCCAACTGCCTGATGTGAGCAAAAAAGTTCTACAAGTGTAATGGAAAATTGGAGAGAAATTTTGATTCTGACGAAAAGGCCAGCCACAGTGGTTTACGCCTGTAATTCCAGCACTTTGGGAGGCCAAGGTGGGAGGACTGCTTGAGCCCAGGAGTTCGAAACTAGCCTGCACAATATAGTGAGATCCCATTTCTACAAAAAATTTAAAACTTAGGCCAGGAGCAGTGGCTCACACCTGTATTCCTAGCACTTTGAGAGGCCAAGGTGGGCGAATCACCTGAAGTCAGGAGTTCGAGCCTAGCCTGGCCAACATGGCGAAATCCTGTCTCTACTAAAAATCAAAAAAAAAAAAAAAATTATCCAGGAATGGTGGCACATGCCTGTAATCCCTGCTACTCGGGAGGCTGAGGCAGGAGAATTGCTTGAACCCAAGAGGCAGAGGTTGCAGGGAGCCGAGATCATGCTACTCGCACTCCAGCCTGGGATACACAGCAAGAGTCCGTCTCAAAAAAAAAAAAGAAAATTAGCCAGTGTGGTGGCATGCACCTACAGTCCCAGCTACATGGGAGGTTGAGGTAGAAGGATCACTTGAGCCTGGAAGATTGAGGCTACAGTCAGTCGTGTTCACGCCACTGCACTCCAGTCTGAGTAACAGAACAAGACTCTGTCTCTAAAAACAAAAAAAAAAAGTTTACACCTTGCAACTCAGTTACCCCCAATGTTTTGCTCTTTGGTACAAGCTTTGTAAAACATGGACAAAATTACAATGGAATTATATCATGAAAATTTAGTTTTGTGATTTTTTTTCTCAATTAGTTTTTTGTTACGGTCTTATGTCTTATACATTAACATTTGCATTTTACAAATGCCCGATAATCCAACGTGGTAATTTCTGAGGATGAAGTGTGAGAATAGAGCCAAAGGAAAATTCCAGCAAGGTTGGTAAAGAACGGTATCTAGTGAGTCATTTCATGGCACTAGTACATCTTTACAATGCAAACTACGTATCAATGGATGTATACAGGGCTGCACTAAGTTTTCCCATACCATTTTGTGGTGCCTGTGGAAAACAACTTTACAAATACAGCAACAGTTTCAGCAAAATTCAACAGATACTTCAATACAAATTACATTCATTTGACAAGTTAAATGTCAAATGTAATGGAATCTCAAAACACACTGAATATTTTGTTTAAAAAACAAAAATGAGTGAAAAGGCTGAGGCAGCAAGTTACATAGTAGTAGAATGTATTGCCCAGCAATGGGAAAGTCACACAATTGGTGGTGAGAATCTACTATAATTATAATTAAAAAATGTAAAATTACACTGAGTAAAAGATCAGTAAAATGTTTATATGAAATACAGAAAAGAAACTGAAAAAAGTTCTACAGTACATGTTGAGCATCCCAAATCTGAAAATCTGAAATCCAAAGTGCTCTGAAATTCGGCCAGGTGTGGTGGCTCACGCCTGTAATCCCAGCACTCCAGGAGTATGAGGCGGTCAGATCACCTGAGGTCAGGTGTTCGAAACCAGCCTGGCCAGTATGGTCAAACCCCATCTCTACCAAAAATACAAAAATTAGCTGGGCGTGGTGGCACGCACCTGTAATCCCAGCTACTCAGGAGGCTGAGGAAGGAGAATCACTTAAATGCAGGAGGTGGAGGTTGACATGAGCCGAGATTGCACCACTGCACTCCAGTCTGAGCAACAGAGGGGGACTTCGTCTCAAAAAAATAAAAGCAAACCCCACTTCACAACACAGTGTTTTCTTCACAAAGAGATGCTGGTGTCAAAAGCCCTAGGAAAGGAAATTTTTAAAGTTCTAATTGAAGTTCCAAAAAAGTATTACCTTATATAAAAACCTGTTCATTCAAAAATGTTTAAAGAACTGTGTAAAAACATAGATGAAGAGCACATAAATCTACTACATACAGAAATACAGTGGCTTAGCAGAAGAATTCTCAACAGGTGTCTAAACTGAAAGATGACTTTCAGGAGTACTTTCGCAAACACAGCGGATCAGATTTTGCCAAGTATTTTGAGAATGAAGAATGGCCCAATCTGAAAACATTTGTTATCACACGAAGTAACTGAACAACTCTCCGCGAGACCTTACAGAAAATATTTTTAAGGCTAGTTGTGGTGGTTTACACTTGTAATCCCAAGTGCTTTGGGGAGACCAAGGCAAGAGGATCACTTGCGGCCAGGAGTTCTGTACCAGCCTGGGTAACATAGTGATACCTCCATCTCTACAAAAAACAAAAAAAATTTAAAAAATCAGTTGGGCATGGTAGCATATGGCTGTAATCCCAGCTACTTGGGAGGCTGAAGCAAGAGGAATCCCTGAGCCCAGGAGTTCAAGGTTGCAGTAAGCTATGACTGTATCACTATACTCCAGCAAGACCATGTCTCAAAATGCACATTTTATATATATAATATATATTATATATAGTAATATATAATTATAATATATATTTTATACATAATATATATTTTACATATTATATATGTTTACTTCAAGTGATAAGATTCTTGGAGAAAAAATCCTGTGATCAAAAAAAGGAAATCTTAAAATGTTTCCATTGTTTCTTGGGCTTGAGAGTAAGAATGTTTATCTGCAAATCTCAAGTCTTGCTGATATAGGAGAAAAATATTAAAAAGGAAAAGTAAACAGTATTTCCCTTTTCTTTTCAAATAAGTGTAAGACTGAGGAAGGAACCCTTTCTCTGAATCTTGTGCTCAGGCTGAGAACTTAACTTTGAGGAGGAGGAATTTGCTCTTCCTCCTCACTGATGATACACTCAAGATGAGATTTATGCTCTTGATTATACACTCAAGATGGGATTTACTGATCATAAAAATGTTACGGATTTCCCTGAACCAGCAATGTCCTGCCAATCATAGGAAAGTAATGAACATTTAGCTGCAAGTTTTCAACTTCTTAAGTTTTTTCTTATTTAACAAGCACCTACAGCAAGGAGGAACTGTCTCATGTCAGATAAAAATCAACACTGTGAATGCTTATTTCAAATTAAACAAAACAAAAATAGGTTTCATGTGAACAAGATGAACTTCATTCTTTTAGTTTTAAAAGGCAATTTTATTGTATATGTTAAAGTCTATAAAAGATGAAAAAGATCAAAACACACACAAATATTTTGTTAACTTGTGGACCTGCATTTCAGCCTCACCATGCCAATCAGAAAAAAAAAAAAAGTTGACTTATTTCAAAATCTTACATAAATTATGACTTGGACTATATTTTTATTAGTATCACTTTGGCTTATGGTTTTTAATAGCTTTGCTATTTGATATTGTCAATAATTTTCACGGTGTATTAGGTGCAAAAGTAATCACAGTTATTGCCATCACTTTTAATGTTAATTGTACTTTTAATTAAAAGTAATGGCAGAAACTGAGATTACTTTTGCACCAACCTAAATAAATAACATTAATTAAAAACAGCTAGTAGTAGCATACAGACAGACATACAGACCAATGGAATCAAAGTCCAGAAATAAATTCATATATCTATGTCCAGTCGACTTTTGACATGGGTGTCGAGTCCATTCAATTGAAAAAACCAGTCTCTTCAACAAATGGTGCTGGAACAACTTGACATCCACATGCCAAAGAATGAAGTTGGACCCCTATGTCACATCACACACAAAAATTTACTCAAAAGGGATCAGCAACCTAAATATAAATTAAAACTCTTAGAAGAACATATGGGGGTAAATCCGCATGCCTTGGATTTGGCAATGAATTCTTAGGACAACAAAGGCATGAACAACAACAAAAAATAAATAAATTGGACTTCATCAAAAATAACAACTTTTGTATATCAAAGGACATTATCATAAAAATGGGGAAAAAAAGTGTTAGGATGTAGAGAAACTGGAACCTAGGTATGTTGCTGGTGGGTGTGTAAGAAAATACAACTACTGTGAAAAACAGTTCGATAGTTCCTCAAAAAGCTAAACATAGAATTACCATATGACCCAGCAATTCCACTCTTAGGTATATACCCAAACGAACTAAACACAAAGACTCAAACAGATACTTTACGCCAATGTTCACTGCAGCATTATTCACAACGGTCAGAAGATAAAAACTACCCAAGTGCCCACCAATAGATAAATGAACAATATGTAGTATAAACATACAATGGAATACTATTCAGCCATAAAAAGCAATGAAGTTCAATATATGCTACAACATAAATGAACCTTGAAAACATTACACTAAGTGAATTAAAGACCTAAATGTAAGACCTGAACCATAAAACTCTTAGAAGAAAACACAGTGAACAAGTTCCACAGCACTGGTCTAGGCGATTTTTTGTATAGGATCTAAAGTATAGGCAACAAAAACAAAAACAAATGGGACTATGTCAAACTAAAAAGTTCTGCACACCAAAGAAAATAACAAAATGAAAGACAGCCTATAGGTTAGGAGAAAATATTGTGCCAGCCATACATCTAGACATATGGCTTATCTCAATATATAAGAGGTTAGTACCTTAAATATATAAGAAACACAACTCGGTAGCAAAAAAAAATGAATAACCCAATTAAAAAATCAGCAAAAGACATGAATAGATACTCTTCCAAAGAAGGTATTAAAATGGCCAACAGGTATATAAAAAGGTGCTCCACATCACTTATCAGAGAAATGAAATTCAAGACCACAATGAAATATCATCGCCTCACACCTGTTAGGATGGCTATTATCAAAAAGACAAGAGACCTAAAAGTTATTTCACAGTTCCTCCAAGATATAAAGATTTAGAAAAGTTGGGGCAGTCACTAGCAGGCAGCTGGTGCACACGAGAACAGGTCCAACATGGTTCTACAGCTAGTAAGCATAGTCCGAGGTTCCCGATCACCATAGCGTCCTAACCTCGACTGTTTCCAGATTCTGAAACAGCAGTGTGGTTCCAGAAATGGAGCTCTAGAAGCAATTTCACAATTAGATCGGAGGTTTCCTAATCATAAAAGAGATAATTCTCTTGGTTTCCCAGTTCTGTGCTAAGATGTGAGGTTTGTTCCTTAAAGCTCAACCTACTGTCTCTTTCTTCAGCTCTCCCAACTTAATTCCTCCTACGTAAGCCACTTAATGCCTATGCCAGATAATGATTTATTGCCCCTCATCTCCCAATTCACCCTTTTTGTCTGCTCTGTGAAAATGGATTTGTGCCCTTTAAATATTTTTTTATCTGCCAGCTGACATGACATTAAGCTCTGTCAGTAGAGGGCACTGGAAAGGCATTGCAAGGGAAAAGAATTGTGCTCCCTGGTTCCAGGGCATTCACTTGGCTCCAGTAGGCAAGACTTTTCCAGGGCCCTACTCCTTCAACAAGGATGGTTTTCCCACCACCAGGCTCCTCAGTATGTGCTCTTTTTCCAACAAGAGCCTAGGTAGTTTTGTAGTAGAGGTCTCTGATGAGATACCTCTTCATCAACAGCATTCCCTGGTACCCTAAGGGGTAGATTTCCAGCAAATTCCACTAGTGCTGTACCATAGCTTGAACTTGCCCTTTGACATAGCCTGGACCGTGCCCTTTCCAATAAGATCTAGGTTCATCTGGAAGATGGAAACGCACTCTATCTTAGTCTTGGGATAGTCACTGCTCCTTATATCTGCTATTCCTATATTCTTTAGCATTATCTTTACTTCTCACTGGTAAATATCTTATTACTCCAATCCCCTGTTATAGTCAATAATTCCTTATTCTTTCCCTGCTAAATTACTATGTGGTTTCTGTCTCCTGATTGAACCTATACTGATACATTCCAACAATTCTTTAAACTATTTAGCAGCTTATGGTAAACCCTCTCTTTGCTTAAGGGAGAGTGGTTCTTTCTCTACAAGTGTGTCTTCACTGTTTTATTTTTAAATGAAGGATTTGGGCTGTGTAGTGGGCAGAGAATAATACAATATCCTCAGAAATGAAATGAAGTTGTAACATCAACTTTTTTAAATTAGGAAGTGATACTAATCATGTATAGCCAGGGTCAAGAACCATTCCTAGGTCAGCCTATTCAATACTTTAATTAGAATGTTAACTTCATCTTAGAGTACTACAATTCCTGTTATGCCTAACTGCTATTTTGAAACTTAGCCTACAATGAGATACCACTTCACAACCAATAGAATGGCTAAACTTTAAAAAGACAGATAACAGCAAGTGTTAGCAAGGATGTGGGAAACTGGAACCCTCACACATTGCTGACAGGGATGTAAAATGGTGCAATTACTTTGGAAGTAGTTTAGCAGCGTTTTTTTGGGGGGGTTGCTTTGGGTTTTTTGTGTGTGTGTTTGTTTTTGAGACAGGGTCTTGCTCTGTCACTCAGGCTGCAGTACAGTGGCACAAACATGGCTCACTGCAGCCTCAACCTCCTGGGTTCAAGCAATCCTTCCGCCTCAGCTGGGACCACAGGTGCACACCACCACCCACCTAATTGTTTTTTTCATTCTTTGCAGAGAAGGGGTCTTGTCATATTGCCCAGGCTGGTCTCAAATTCATGGGCTCAAGTAATTCTCCCACCTTGGCCTCCCAAAGTACTGAGATTACAGGTGTGAGCCACCAAGTCCAGTCCAATGATTATGTTATATTTTAGTACAATCTGCAAACAGGCAAATTGATTTCACCTATTTTATTGTCATTAATTTTATCAAAAAGTATGGGTAAGAGTAACCCTACAAAAAGCTTATATATCTTTCCTGAACATGCATTCTTATCAAAACCAAACAAATCTGTAAGGTTCACACACTACTCCACAAAAGATGTTCAGACACTTATAAAAGGTCTAATTAGTTTTGCTTTGTGACATTTCCATTTTACTATCAATAAATGAGGTAGATTTGAAGAGCAGAATCCCATTACCCTTCAATTATTAAATGATTTGTTTAAAAAAACTATTCCTCAGATTTCAACTATTGTCAGACTTAAAGCCAAAATTTCTAAGTCTATACAGGTAATAAATGAGACTTAAAATCTTACCTTGAAACACACATTTTTCTCTGCCTCTAACCTATGACTGTGACCCATGTTTATAAAGAAACCACTATAACCCAAAGTCGCTCCAGCTTATATCCCAATATAAATCAAAATATATAAAGTATGAGGAATAAAAACAGCTGTATGGCATATAAAAAACAAAGAACAGAAATAGGCCCCTTCTTACTTTAGGAAGTAATTACTTTAAATGTAAAGGGATTAAATTTGCCAACCAAAACACAAAGATTGGCAGAATAGATTTTTTTTAAATGATCCAACTGTATGTTGTCTGCAGAAGACTTACTTTAGATCCCACGGCACAAATACATGGAATGTGAAAGAATGGAAAAAGATATTCCATGCAAATAGTAACCAAAAGAGAGCAGGAAGGGCTATACTAGTATCAGACAAAACAGACTGAATCAAAAAAGTTTACAAGAGAAAAAGTATATTATATATTAATAAAAGTTCAACAGAGCAAGAAGATAAAACAATTATAAACATTTACACACCAACAAAATATATGAAGTAGTTACAAATCATCAAAATATGAGGCAAAAAGTAACATAATTAAGGGGAGAAATACTTCTATAATAAAAGGTGGAGGCTTAATACACCATTCTCAATAAGGAAAAAAATAACCAGAAAGAAGTGAAGAGAGAGACGATTTGAACAACACAATGAATCAACTAGATCTAACATATATTTAGAACAAGGTACTCAACAACAGAATATGAATTCCTCTCAAGTGCACATAGAACATTCTCCAAAACAGGCCATATATTAGGATACAAATTAAGTCTCAATTGATTTCAAAAGATATTTATCATACAAAGTATGCTCTCCAACCTCACAACAGGAATAAGTTAAAAATCAATCTGAGAAAGAAAACTGGAAAATTCACAAATGTATGGAAATTAAACAACACACTCTCAACCAATGAATCAAAGAAGAAATCACTGGGTTAATCAGAAAACAGAGACAAATGAAAGCAAAGACATGACAAACCACAACTTATAGGATATAGCAAAACCAGTGCTAAGGAGAAAATTTATAGACATAAACACATTAAAAAGGAAGACAGCTCTCAAAACAACCTATCTTTATAACTAAGGAATGAGAAAAAGAAGAACTAAACCCAAAGTGAGCAGAAGGAAGAAAATAAAAAAGACCAGAGCAGAAATAATTAAAATAGAGACTAGAAAAACAATAAAGAAAATCAACAAAACCAAAAGTTGGTGCTTTGAAAAATTAACAAAATTGACAAACCTTTAGCAAGATTTAAAAGAGAGAGAGAAGACTCAAATTACTAAAATCAGAAATGAAAGGGGAGACATTATGACCAATTCTACAAAGGCAAAAAGGATTTTTTATAACAGAGTACTGTGAACAACAGTACACCAACTGGATAACATAGATGAGATAAATTCCTAGAAACACAAAACCTACCAAGCCTGAACCACAAAGGAATAGAAAATTTAAATAGACCCATAACTATTGAGGAGATTTAATCAGTAATTAAAAACCTCCTTACAGGCTCGGTCGGCGTGGTGGCTCACGCCTGTAATCCCAGCACTTTGGGAGGCCAAGGTGGGTGGATCACAAGGTCAAGAGATCGAGACCAGCCTGGCCAACATGGTGAAACCCTGTCTCAACTAAAAATACAAAAATTAGCTGGGCATGGTGGCGCGTGCCTGTAGTCCCAGCTACTCAGGAGGCTGAGGCAGAAGAATCGCTTGAACCCATGAGGCAGAGGTTGCAATGAGCCAAGATCGCACCACTGCACTCCAGCCTGGCGACAAAAAGAGACTCCGTCTAAAATAAACAAACAAAAAAACCTCCTTACAAAGCAAAGCCCTAAATCTGATGGCTTCACTGGTAAATTCTATAAAACATTAAAAAAAAAAAAAAAAGACTAGTTCTTTTCAAACTCTTCCAGAAAAGTGAAGAAGGAACACTTCCTACCTCATTCTATAAGGTCAGCACTGCCCTGATACCAAAGTCAGACAGATGCTACAAGAAAATGACAGACCAATATTCTTTATGACCATTAATGCAAAACTCTTCAACAAAATACTAGCAAACCAAATACAGCAATGTGAAGGCAAATCAAACTACAAGATGCCACTTCGTAGCCATTAAGATGGCTGCTACCAAAAACAAAACAAAAACAGAAGATAGTAAGTGCTGATGTGGATAGATTAGAATCTTTGTGAACTATTGATAGGAATATAAAATGGTGCAGCCATTATGGAAAACAGTATGAGGGTTCCTTGAAAAATTAAAAATAGAATTATCATATAATTCAGCAATTCCACTTCCAGGTATATACTCAAAAGAACTGAAAGCGAGGTCTTCTTTGGGAGGCCGAGGCAAGTGGATCACAAAGTCAGGAGACAGGGACCATCCTGGCTAACATGGTGGAACCCCATCTTTACTAAAAATACAAAAAAAATTAAGCAGGTGTGGTGGCACACACCTGTAGTCCCAGCTACTTGGGAGGCTGAGGCAGGAGATTCACCTGAACCCAGAGGCAAAGCTTGCAATGAGCCAAGAATGCACCACTGCACTCCAGCCTGGGCAACACAGCAAGACTCCATCTCAAAAAAAAAAAAAAAAAAAGCAAGGTCTTGAAGAGATGTTGACATACCTAGATTCAAAGCAGCATTATTCACAAGCAACTCAAGTGTCCATCCATCAATGGATGAATGCATAAACAAAATCTGGCATATGCACACAACAGATTATCCAGCCTTAAAAAGAAAGTCCTGACACACAGTACAACATGAACAAAGCTTGAAGACATTGTGCTAAATGAAATAAGCCAGTCACAAAAAGATAAATGCTGTATGATTGACTCCACTCATGTGACATACTCAGAGCTGTCAAATTCATAGCAACAGAAAATAGAACAGTGCCTGCCAGGGAATGGACTATGCGGGAGGGGGAGAGTAATTGTTTAATACATAGAGTTTCAATTTGAGAAGATAAAAAAAGTTCTGTAGATGTACGGTGATGACGGCTACACAACAATGTGAATAAACTTGATGCCACTAAACTACACACTTCAAAATGATTTAAATGGTAAAGTTTATGTTATATATGTTTTACCATCATTTTTTAAAATGAGTATTTTTTTAAAGACCAAAATATGAATCTTGTGTTAAAAACTGGGGAAAAAAGTTGTTTCAAATGTAAATAAAAGTTAAAATTAATGAGATTAAATTAAAAGGTGAGAGATTAGTTTTCACCATGCACCAAAAAGGAGTCTAGAAAGTGCGTTGACCATAAATTAATAAATCTAAAGAGTTCTTATAAAACTAATATTTTTTAATTCACTAAACTCTATTATATGTAGGCAGTGTTCAGATTTTTATTAACATTATCTGACCATAAATCCCCCTGGCTGACTTCATTATTGTTTTTAATCCCTCTATAACCAACATCCTTATAATCTTCATAATTTTAAATCACTTTCCCCATAAGGAAAAATGTAAGGCAAAGACAGCAAGTACCTGGCATTTCTCCATAGGGCAGCTCATCCTCAGCATGAATTAAGTGAGAAATGAGCAGAGATTAAGAAGGGAACCAGTGTCACTTTTTTTAAGCTTATGAGTTAGATATTAGTGGAGCTTTTCACATTGTGCCTTCACTGTTTAATATTTACATTCCCAAAATGTTAAATTTGAACATTTACACAGAAATGTATAACAGGTCTGATTTTTGTTTTTAGATGGTATTCAGATTACTAATACCATAATTCCATTGCATCAGCACCTGACTAAAACCATTAAGAAACTTTCTGTGAATAACCTTTACTGTAGTTAATTTTGTATGTTAAAATATTTTTCTTTAAATTTTTTAATTCACACATAATAATCATATGTATTTATGAGGTACATAGTGATCTTTTGATATATGTAATGTATAGCAATCAAATCAGGGTAATCAGCAAATCCATCATCTCAAACATTTACCATTTCTTTGTGTTCAGAGCATTTCATAACCTCCTGGCTATTGGAAAGTATATATTATCAATTACAGCCATCCTATAGTGCTAGAGAACACTGTAGAGCTTATTCCTACTACCTAGCTAGAATACTTTTTTTTAATAAAGCCTTTACCAGGTCCCAAAGCCTAAAACAAAAACAAACCAGAGACTGTCACTACCACTTCACTTCTTAATCAAAGGTTTGTGAGAAATCCTCTTTAAGATTTAAATCCAGAAGTTCTAAAAGCATGGTGCATGGGGCCCTGGGGTCCTGACACTCTTTTAGGGGACCCACAAGATGTGTGGTCCCCTATTTGTATAACACTATTTGTACAATACTAAAATTTAAAATATTAAAATTACTGTCATCTTGGACTGAATTAAAGTCACCATCAACCATCAACAATTATAAAACAACAAGAAGCCAGCCGTGGCTCATGCCTGTAATCCCAGTACTTTGGGAGGTATATGCGGGTGGATCACAAGGTCAGGAGATCGAGACCATCCTGGCTAACACGGTGAAACCCCGTCTCTACTAAAAATACAAAAAACTAGCCGGGCGAGGTGGCGGGCGCCTGTAGTCCCAGCTACTCGGGAGGCTGAGGCAGGAGAATGGCGTGAACCCAGGAGGCAGAGCTTGCAGTGAGCTGAGATTGCACCACTGCACTCCAGCCTGGGCAAGACAGCAAGACTCCACCTCAAAAAAAAAAAAAGACAAGAAAAAGTCAATGTCACTTAAGAATGTCCTTGAAACAGTAAAAGTTATTAATTTTTACACACCTTTTTATGTGACAAAATGGGAAGTTTGCATGAACCATTTCTGCTACATACTGAATTACAATAGTTGATGGTTGTCTCAAAGTAAAGTGCTTTTGTAACTGAACTAACAGCTTGAACTAGCCACTTTTTTAATGAAAGTGACTGTAAGAACGATTGACAGACTATGGTTATTCAAATTGGAATATTTTAGCAGAGGTTTTCTCAGAAATGAATAAACTGAGCTTGCTTGTCACTTTAAGTAAACAAGTCACATTTGTTGCCAATGATAAAATTTGAGCTTTCAAGCAAAAATCCGAATTCTGGAAAATTCATATCCACCATCGTCATGTCAAGACCTAAACAGCTTCCCAAAAATTTGTCTCTAATAAAATGGGTGGTGATACTAACAACCATAACTTTCTTTGATATTGCATGATGAAAGATGTCAACATTTGGAAGATCTGCATAACACTGAACCAATATTTATAAATGACCAAGGAATGATGTTACAATCTCAGGAATGGGTATAAGATCCATTCAAAGTTCAAGCCAATGGGTTTTACTAGAGCATGCAAAAATCCACTTACATGATTTCTCACTGCATCTAACCTTTAAGAAATTGCCACTTACTGAGTTTTGATATAATACCAAACAAGAATATCCACAATTATCTGAAAAGGCTATCAAAATGCTCCCTCCCCTGGCCTCTCCACCCTGTTCAGCCATGACCTGTGTGACACTGGATTTTCTCTATATGTACTTCAACCCAAACAACGTATTGCAATAGACTCGATGCAGGAGCAGATATGATAATCCAGCTGTTTCCCTTAAACCAGACAGATTTACAAAAAAAGTAAAACAATGCCACTTTTCTCACTACTTGATTTTTTGTTTTAAAAAAAAGTTGTTTCCATTAAAAATATGGTGTTTATATTAACATGTAAAGAGTTTATAATTGTCATTTTAAGCGAACTGACAAAACAATTTATATTTCTCTTTTCATTTACAATACAGTAAATATAGATAAATTCACAAAAGCTTTTTGGGGATCCTCAACAACTTTTAACAGTGTAAAAGGGTTCTGAGACCAAATGTTTGAAAGCATTTAGAGTTTTAATATTAGACCTCTGCAAACCAAGAACAAGTATGTAAATCATACTGGAGGGAAAAAGAAAAAGTTCCTAGGAAAATTATATGAAAGCTGAAAATTAACACAATGTCAAATCAAAACTGACCTCACTCTATATGATATCAATAAAAAAGAAAACAAAGAATACTTAAACTGATTTTGTGTGCCCTGGAAATAACATACAATATTCTGATCAAATAAACACGTATGTACCTACCAATATTTTGACAGATTACATTTTTGATAATGGCACATTATGGTCAAAGAAACACCCAATCATAAACTCAAAAACAGATGATTAAAAGATTAAAATAGCAGCCATCACCAACAGGAGGGACACAATCCAAAGTTCTGTCAGAAGGGACAAACAGGGATATATCAGCAGCTCTCCAGTAGCATCCCAGGGCACCCAGCTCAGGGTCTAGCTGTTCTATTTAAAACTGACTTACATGTTTCCAAGGCAGGACAGTGAGACTAAGCTCTCATTTAACCCCAAAGGAGCAAATGGGTCATAGTGGAATTAATCTGCACTAATACTGCTCCATCCGCCAAAAGTCCTTTTTCCGCTTACTAGATCCCTTTGAAGACTGAGGAAGAGCAACGGTAATAACAGCAACATGTCCTAGGCACCAGTTGCTAAATGCCAGGCACTGTGGGCTAAGCACTGTACATGTATTAATCACTTAATATTTGAGAATATCTTAAGAGTATACACTATTATTATGTCATTTTTGGAGCTCAAAAAGGACAAATAACTTGCCTTAAAAATAAATAAATAAATAAAAATAACTTGCCTAAAGTAAAGCCAGGACCCAAACTGAGCCATCTGGCTCTGAGGCCCAACCCCTTGGCCACTACACTACAGTACCCAGGCACAGTAATCAACAATAACATCTGAAGTTTAAAATTCAGGGCCCACCCTACACAATTTCTGTTGTTTATACTGAAACCCATTGCCTAAGGAAAGCTCCCATCTTGCAGATGGCCCTCTGACAGGTGCATCAGTTGCTACTCGCGCACTGTTCAACTTTCAGATAGTGGGGGACTTCAAGCAAGAAGAGCAGATTTGGGAAGATGAATACTTTGGATGAGGTTTAAAAAAATTAAGGCCAGGCCGGGCGCGGTGGCTCATGCCTGTAATCCCAGCACTTTGGGAGGCCGAGGTGGGCAGATCACCTGAGGTCGGAGTTCAAGACCAGCTTGAGTAACATGGTAAAACCCCGTCCCTACTAAAACTACAAAAAATTAGAGCTGGGAGTGGTGGTGTGCGCCTGTAATCCCAGCTACTCGGCAGGCTGAGGCAGGAGAATCGCTTGAACCCAGGAGGCAGAGGTTGTGGTGAGCCAAGATCGCGCCACTGCACTCCAGCCTGAGCCACAAGAGCGAAACTCTGTCTCAAAAAAAAAAAGAAATTCAGGCCAGGCGCGGTGATTCACGCCTGTAATCCCTGCACTTTAGGAGGCTGAGGCCAGTGGATCACCTGAGGTTGGGAGTTCGACACCAGCCTGGCCAACATGGTGAAACCCTGTCTCTACTAAAAACACAAAAATTAGCTGGGCGTGGTGGCACGCGCCTACAATCAAGAAGCTGAGGCGGGAGAATCGCTTGAACCCAGTAGGGGCAGGCTGCAGTGAGTCAAGTGCACCCACCCACTCCAGCCTGGGTGACACAGTGAGACTCCGTCTCAAAAAAAAAAAAAAAAAAATGTAGAATACAAATTACAAAATTTCGTAACTCTTGGACTTCTTTTCCTTCTGCTAATGGAAGTAAAACCATTATTATATAGTAGCCTAGCTAGACTATTCTAAAGAGAACAATGCCTCAATTCAAGTCAATTGGAAGAGCTTTATAAAAATTGCTTCTACAAAAGTTTAAATTACATTAATAGATTTAAATGTTTTGCTATGTTGGCCAAATACGAGGGTAGTGTTAAGCCTATCCACTTCATTTCCAAGTTCAGAATGAGTCTGCAGTTGTAATTATGTGATGAATTAATTCAAGGCAGAGTTTCGTGATCATTAAAAATGAACCTATAACTTCACCATAGAATTTAACTCAAGAGAAGTGGAATGGGAACATGAACAAGTCATATTAGAACTCTGCCTGCAGGATGAGAAAGAGTGGGTAAGGCATGACTTACTATCTCGCAGTAATCCTACATAGGAAATACTTACAGATCTTTTAGAGTTTTGTTTGGTTCTGACATTTGGCACAGGTTTTAAAATAAGCACCATTTAAAGTTCCTAAAATAAATCACTTCTTTTTTGGCCTACTGAACTAAAAACATTCCACAATACAATTACAAAAATAACTTTCTGGTTTTCTCAGACAACCAGTTTATAAGAATAATTCAGAGGTTCACAAAGGATAATTTGATTTACATAAAGCTTTAAAAACGGACATAAAAGGTAAGTGAAAATGAGTGATTAAGAAGACTGTTAAGGTCCTTTCTAACCACAAATTGTCATGAATTGTAATTAACCACAATTACAATTTTAAACACCTGAAGGAAAAAACCCAAATAGAATTAATACTGCCAAAGAAAATTTCCGCTACTTTCAGGCACTTGAGTGAGCTACGTTAAAACGGGAAATGGGCTTTAAATTATCAACATTC
The DNA here is from genome assembly GCF_002776525.5 of Piliocolobus tephrosceles. NCBI lineage: Eukaryota > Metazoa > Chordata > Mammalia > Primates > Cercopithecidae > Piliocolobus > Piliocolobus tephrosceles. Next base: position 99,588,463 of record NC_045447.1, read on the forward strand.
ACATCGATTACACATGATGCATGAAAACTCCATTCTACAATGAGTAAACGCCCAGGAAAGGAACCCAACCAACTCCAATTGCCCTGGTGCTCATAAGAGGTTTATAAGGCACAAGGGGTAAAATTACAGTAGAGTCGAGCAAGCCTTTGGGTTATAGGAGTCCTTGAACACTTGCAATTGAGAACCCGCAATTCAGGAAGGAAGACACTAAGGAAACTCTGCACTGTCATCGAGGGTGATCCGATTCAGGTTCAAACCAAATGCTCAAGGCGACAAGTTGTAAACAGAAGACACACTTCAGCTCAAACCACCCAGTGAGAGGAAGCAAACCTGCCCATCGCCGATGCTGTGACATCGCCGATGTCACAGCAAATCCCACCTTGCTGGCGCTCAGCCGGGAACCCTAGGATTCCGATGCACAGTGGCCCGCGACCCGGCGGCCGGCTACCACCGCGGAGGCTGGGCGCAGGGTTGGGCGCGCCCGCCCCCGGCCCTGCAGCCCCTCGGTTAGACTCCCCGCGGCGCCGCGAGCTCGGGCCCGACAGGAAGGGTAGAGCACAAGAGGCGGCCTCCGCCCAGAGACCGCGCCCAATACCCTCCGCAAGGACTGGGGCGGGGGTCCACCGAGGGTCCGGGGACTGGGGAAGGCGTTTTCCAGACCCAGCCAAAGCCCCAGCCCGTCAGGGCTTTCCCTCAAGACCGAGTGCTTTCCCCTCATGCCCCGTGAAAGACATGCGTTACACAACCCGTCAGGTAAGGGGCGCAGGGATCCAGGGTCACCCCTCCTACCCCCGGGCGCCGCCGCCTGCATCTCCCGCGGCCCGGGGAGAGCCGAGGGACGGTCGGCCGGGACGCGCGGACGGCAGCGAGGCGCTCACCGGCTCAGGATGGGGCGCTGGCGGGGACCGCGAAGAGCCGCAGCACCCGGCTCGGCACCTGGAGCGCGGCGGATCCCTCGCCGCCCGCCGCCCGGTGTTTTCATACAAACCCCGGTGGCAGGCGAGGCGGAGGCGGCGGCGGCGGCGACAGCTGCGGCGGCGGCGCTGGAGGCGGCGGAACCTGCCCGCATCCCGGGCAACGTCAGCGCGGCGCCCCGCCCACCGCACGCCTTGCCAGCCGGCTCCCAGCACGCGCAGGGAGTGGGGGCGGGGCGTGCGAGGCCGCGAAAGGGGCGGGGCGGAGCGCACGCCCCCTTCCCGGCGCGTCCCCTGTTAGCCCCGCGCGCGCTCCGCCCCGCCCCTCTGCGCGCCCGACAAGAGGGAGCGCGCGTGTGGGGGCGGAGCGTGCACGGGAGCGGGAATTAGGGGCGGGTGTTCCGCTAGCTGCCGACGCCTTGTCTCCAGCAGCCCCGGCCACCGCCCCACCGTACCGAACTGCGAGCGACTCCCCACGTTCTTCAAGTCACCTTTCTGTACACTCCCAACGAGGGCCCCAGCCTTTTCCCGGAACTAAGCCCGCGCCCACCCCTTCCCCCGCTATCAATCAGTCACTCTTAGGAAGGGTTCTTAACGCTCCCCACCTGATCCCGGGGTAGCATCAAACGCTGGGGACTGCGGTAAAGCTTAGACCTTTCCTGACCTCAAGGAGGGTCCGTAATAAGAGGCTGGAAGGGACACGCTGTTACTACAGTCGGGCTCCCAGAAAACAACAGGATTGCACCTTGTTGCCAAACCTCAGTAAATTGGATGCCTGGTGCTGCAGCGAACAAAATAGCATGCTGATTTACTGTTTTTTGAAAAGGTGCCTGCATATAATCAAAACGGTAATGCTAAGTTGGATACTGAAGGCAAAGGCGGAATGTTTTATCTGAGCCAGAGTAATGTGTCAGAGAAATTACTAATACACCCCCTTCTGTTTTGACTGTATTTAAGTGTACTGTAATGTATTGCAAATAAATACTGACATCATTGACTTTTTCAAGATGCACAAGATCATGTTTGCTACTGTTTATGGTAAGGAATGTAATATTACTACTAGATAAGGGAATGCATTGAGAATGTGGGATTTTTGTTTTGTTTTATGATCTTGTTCAAATAAAATTAAGCAGGTGTGAAAGCAATTCAAAAAGTAACCCAAGGTACACCACAATGCTTCTTACGGTTTACCCTTGGTAGATGTCTTTATTCAGAATAACAAGAAACTGCCATTTTGTAAACATCGTAGTTTCCTTCATCGTGAGCACTAAAAGATAGGTTACAGTATTTAAAATAATTTTTAAAAAATAATTTTAAATAATATTTAAAATAATTTTTAAAAAATAATTTTAAAATAATATTTAAAATAA
>NC_045447.1:99590756-99632556 GCF_002776525.5 Piliocolobus tephrosceles
AAATAATTTTTAAAAAATAATTTTAAAATAATATTTAAAATAATTTTAAAACCACCCCAAACCACCCAATCGGAAAGGTATTATCTGAAAATACCCAATAATAATGTAAAAATTTTACAATAATGCTAGATATACATGTAATATACCTGAAACTTTTCTTAAAGAACATGTTTCTAAATGAGTCAACCTGCAATATGGGAAGATATTATGTGGATGTGTGTGTTTGTGGAATTTGAATCCCACTTTCACAAGCACTGTTAGCATAGTTTGATGACCAGGACACAAACCCAGGAGATTAACCGACACAAGATAAACAGCTGCGTTACGTTGCTTTGAAATGATTCCAATCACATAGTTTGCCACAAGAGTGAGTGATTTATGTTTTGTGGTAATTAAGAACTTAGAGCCACTCCCCCACCCCCTGGGAATGTGACATCACTCTTCATCAGATCCCACATGTATGAAGTTGAAATAAACTTCACCTCCCCTAGCTAATGTGCCATTACACCTTATCAAACACCATATATAAGTTACTGACTTCAACTACAGGATTTCAAAATACATATAAACTCAAGAATTTGCGAGATGCTTTGAGAGCTCAGAGGGTGGCAGATCGTAGGCTCTGTCAGCCACTTCCCTAAACACTACCAGCTCAGGCTGCAACAGGGCTACACCCTGTTAGCCTTTAAGCTTTGAAGCCTGTCCAGCAACACTGGCACCGCCCTGTAGCATCGTGGGACTTTGCATATCCTCACAGATCTCCTGTATGTTGGACACCATCTCTCCCAAGAACCTCAACCTCCAAAAGGTAAAGGTACACCTCAATTGTTTTTCTTTTCTTTTTTTTTTTCTTTTCAAGACAAGAGTCTCACTCTGTTGCCAAGGCTGTAATACAGTAGTGCAATCATGGCTCACTGCAGCCTTGACCTCCCAGGCTTAATGAATCCTCCTACCTCAGCCTCCCACTGAGTAGCCGGGACTACAGGCACATGTCACCACATCTGACTAACTTTTTAAATTGTTTGTGTAGAGTTGGGGTCTCCCTAAGTCGCCCAGGCTGTTCTCAAACCCCTGGGCTCAGCAGCCCTCCTGCCTTAGCCTCCCAAAGTGCTGGGATTACAGGCATTAATACCACACCCACCTCAATCTTTAATTAGACTTAACTTTCCACAGAGGTCTGCTTCAATCTTAATTGAACAACTTAATAGTTTTGGAACTCACTATGTAGTTAATATACATCATCTATGGAGTGTATTCCCTGTGAAATTATTCTCTTAATTCTCTGCCTCTGTACATTGTGAACCTAAGAAAACAAATTATCTTCATATGGCAATAAACCATGTTGACATAGGATTTTTTTCTCCTTAGCTTAGCTAGATCAAGGTTCTTGTCTCAAGACCAGGAAAATTAGATACGCAGCCATTTGAAGAGTGAGTGGAGTAGAATTTATTAAGCAAAAGGAAAGCTCTCAGCAAAGAGAAGGGTCCTGAAATCAGGGTCCCAGTTGCCCGCTTCACAGTTGAATACAAGGGCTCTTACATGCAAGCTGATGGGGCTGGGTTCCCTATTTGTATAAGGCACAAATTCCTGGTGGCTCCACCCCATTCCCCCAGTGTGCATGCGGGCCCTTAGTCCACTGTAGGCATGTTTAGGCAAGACGCCTGTGTAAGTTCCCTTATCTATACGAAATACAGATGGGAGGTTCTCTGGGGACCCTTCCCTTACTGTCTGCCTAAAGCAAGCTGGCTGACTCCTTTCAATGTGATTCAGGAAATCATACTTTTATCTCCCTACTTTGAACCATACAGAACACAGAGCTAATTTCTATTGGTCACTCTTTCCACAGCGTCTTCAATAAACCTTATTATGATACATAAAACTAAATGTGAATAGCTGATATAATCAGAATTGGGCTATATAATGGAATTCATTTAACTTGGATTCCTCTATTCAGTCTAGCCTTGTAGGTACTCAATAAATGTTTGCCTGTTTCATTTTTGGACTAATCATGGGGAGAGAGAGGTGAACATTGGAGCCCAGCTATCTCTTTCTCCTCTTCTGCTGATTTCCTTAACTCCATGCCTTTAATAAGGTAACATAGAAAATACAACACACTGTATTACAAAACTCTATAGTCATAAGGCTTAGAACAGTCATGGACCTCTCAAAAAGTCTACAGCAATTTCCATCTAGAACATAAATGTTAGGAGAGCATGATTGATCATGAGGTTTCTGAAACATAGCTGGTCCTCTGGAGTTAGAGGATTGATTGTTGTAACTATTGAGCAATCAACCATTTATTGAGCACCTCTTATGTACCAGACAGTCCTCTTGAGATCTTCTGAGGAATTAAGCAAATAATAATGCTCAACAAAAGACCTAACCACTGCCTTGTGTCAAACTAAAAGGTTTACCACAAATAGACCACAGAACAGAATGTAGTACCAACAACCAGAGCTGAATCTAAATGAATGCGGCAAAACTGGGAAATGGAAGGAAGCAATCTGGGAGTTCACACAATGAATGGTTCTGATGCAAAATCTTTTACAGTGGCAAATGGTTTCCATGGTAAACTGTGAATGATATGTAATTCAGGGTCAGAAAAATTGAACTTAAAGGCCAGGCGTGGTGGCTCATGCCTGTAATCCCAGCATTTTGGGAGGCCAAAGCAGGAAGATCAATTGGTGATATAGGAGTTAAGAAGAAATCACTTAGGCAGATAATGAGAGTATGGGAGCCCTTGGTAAGGCTTTTCTCTTTAATGAAAAGCAGCCCCAAATCATTTTCTAACAAAGAGCAGCCTGTAAGGTCAAGCTGCAGGCATAGACAAGCAAGCTAGGAGCTTGCACTGGTGAATGCCGGCAGAAACTCGGGGATAGACATGTTCAAGATGGCAGCTCCACCTTCCCTTCTCTGTCAGCCACGTGTACAGTAAGAAGCAGACAACATGGTGCAGATCAACAGGAAAGCCCATTTGCAGAATAAGATTAGGATGGGGAGACAAGCCTTCCTTTTCCCCGCCCCCACACAGTATGTAGACGTCATACCTGATGGAACCAATGTGTGAGCCCTATGTAAATCAGACACTGCCTTCTCCAACCTGATGCCTATAAAATCTGCTGCGATCCACCGCCTCACCCCCTCTTCAGACATCTCTCTTTCCCAAGAAGCTGCTCTCCTCTCTCCTTTCTTCTGTCTATCAAACTTTCCACTACTGTACCCACCCACAGGTGTCTGTGTCCTGAATTCTTTCTTGGCGCACAACAACGAACCCCAGGGTATATACCCCAGACAGCATAGGCATATTATTGGAACGAGGAGTTCAAGACCACCCTGGACAACATAGCGAGACCCCCCAACTCTACAAAAAATTAAAATTAAAATTAATGTGTGGTAGTGCATGCCTGTAGTCCTAACTACTTGGGAGGCTGAGGCAGGAGGATAGCTTGAGCCCAGGAGTTCAAGGCTACAGTAAACTGTAATCACACCACTGCACACCAGCCTGGGCAACAGAGCAAGATTATGCCTCTAAGGAAAAGAAAGAGAGGGAGAGAGAGAGAGAGAGAGAGAAGCAAAATTGAATTTAAAGATCCATACCTATAAACCACTACACCCTCACTCACATTCTTCTTTTTTTCTTTTTTTTTCTTTTTTTGTTTTGTGAGATGAAGTTTCACTCTTGTTGCCCAGGCTGGAGTGCAATGGTGCGATCTCGGCTCACTGCAACCTCCGCCTCCCAGGTTCAAGCAATTATCCTGCCTCAGCCTCCCAAGTAGCTGGGATTACCAGGCATGCACCACCACATCCAACTAATTTTGTATTTTTAACATAGACGGGGTTTCACCATGTTGGCCAGGTTGGTCTCGAACTCCCGACCTCAGGTGATCCACCACCTCAGCCTACCAAAGTGCTGGGATTACAGGTGTGAGCCATTGTGCCTGGCCACCCTCACATTCTTCATTTGTGAAGTGGAACTTAAATATTCCTGCCAAATCTAAAGCTTTAAAATTTGGCATACCCTTTGATTCTCTTACAGGAATTTATCCTAAAGAATGTATCCAAGTGGCATCATATTACCCAACTTCAAACCGTACTACAAAGCTATAGTCACCAAAACAGCATGATATTGGTATAAAAATAGGCACATAGACCAATGGAACAGAATAGAGAACCCAGAAATAAAGCCAAATACTTACAGCCAACGGATCTTCAACAAAGCATACAAAAACATAAAGTGGGGAAAGGACAACCTATTCAACAAAATAGTGCTGGGATAATTGGCAAGCCGTGTATAGGAGAATGAAACTGGATCCTCATCTCTCACGTTATGCAAAAATCAACTCAAGATGGATCAAAGACTTAAAACTAAGATCTGAAACCATAAAAATTCCAGAAGATAACATTGGAAAAATTCTTTTAGACATTGAGTTAGGCAAAAACTTTCGTTACAAGAACCCAAAAGCAAATGCAATAAAAAACAAACAAAAATAAATAGATGGGACTTAATTACACCAAAAAGCTTCTGCACAGAGAAAGAAATAATCAGCAGAGTAAACAAACAACCCAGAGCGGGAGAAAATCTTCACTATCTATACCTCCAACAAAAGACTAATATCTAGAATCTACAGAGAGCTCAAACAAATCAGCAAGAAAAAACCAAATAATCCCATCAAAAAATGGGCTAAGGACATGAATAGACAATTCTCAAAAGAAGATATACAAATGACCAACAAACATGTGGGAAAATGCTCAACATCACTAATTATCAGGGAAATGCAAATCAAAACCACAATGTAATATCACCTGACTCCTGCAAGAATGTCTGTAATTTAAAAAATCAAAAAATAATAGATGTTAGTGTGGATGTGGTGAAAAGGGAACACTTTTACACTGTTGTTGGCAATAGAAGTTAGTATAACCACTATGGAAAAGAGTATGGGCTAAAAGTAGATATACCATTTCATCCAGCAGTCTCACTACTGGGTATCTACCAGAGGAAAATAAGTCATTATATGAAAAAGACACTTACACATTACACATGCATGTTTATAGCAGCACAATTCACAGTTGCAAAAATATGGAACCAGTCCAAATGCCCATCAACCAGTGAGTGGATAAAGGACATGTGGTATATACACACCATGGAATACTACTCAGCCATAGGCAGCAACCTGGATGTAGTTGGAGGCTATTATGTTAAGTGAAGTAACTCAGGAGTGGAAAACCAAACCATATGTTCTCACTTATAAGTGGGTACAGCATACACTGCTAGGGTGATGATGGGTGCACCAAAATCTCATTAATCACCACTAAAGAACTTATCCATGTAACCAAACAGCACCAGTTCCCCAAAAACCTACTGAAATGAAAAGGAAGGAAGGGAGTTGGGCGGGGAAGGGGAAGGGGAAGGGGAGGGGAAGGGATGGGAGGGGGAGGGGGAGGGAGAGAGAGAAAGACAAAGAAAGAGAAAAAGAGAGAGAGAAAGAAAGAAAAGGAAAGAAAGAGGGAGGGAGAGATGGAGGGAGGGAGGCAGAAAGAGAAAACGTGTCTGAGCTCAGTGGCTCACGTCTCTAATCCTAGCACTTTGGAGGCTAAGGCAGGATGATCCCTTGAGTCCAGGAGTCTGAGACCAGCCTAGGCAACATAGCAATACCCTGTCTCTACAAATTTTTTTAAAAAAATAGCTGGGTGTGGTGGCATGCACCTGTGGTCCCAGCTACTCAGGAAGATTAGGCAGGAGGGTCCCCTGAGCCCAGGAGTTTGAGGCTGCGGTAAGTTATGATTACCACTGCACTCCAACCTGGCCAGTGGAATGAGACCCTGTCTCAACCAAATAAATAAATAAGAAAGGAAGAAAATATTGAGTTCTACTTCTACATATAAACCAGAAATCTTTTCTTATTCATCACTGCAATTCATATGCATGCTTGGATATGCACAGAATATCGCTGAAAGCTAAATAAGGAACTGATATAATGGCTGCCTCTGAAGAGAACGGGTAGGCTATCTGGTGGTGGTGAGCGGGAGACTTATGTTTACTGAATACTATATCATGACTTTAGATTATGTCATATGTACATAGTACCTGCTTGATTTTTTTTTAAATTTACTTGATTATATTTAAATTTGAAGCTTTTGGTTTAGCTTTTTGTTTTTTTTTTTTTTTTTTTTTTTTTGAGACGGAGTTTCACTCTTGCTGCCCAGGCTGGAGTGCAATGGCGTGATCTCCACTCACTGCAACCTCCACCTTCGGGTTCAAACGATTCTCCTGCCTCAGCCTCCTGAGTAGCTGGGATTACAAGCATGGGCCACCATGCCCAGCTAATTTTTTTGTATTTTTAGTAGAGATGGGGTTTCTCCATGTAGGTCAGGCTGGTCTTGAGCTCCCAACCTCAGGTGATCCACCCGCCTCAGCCTCCCAAAAGTGCTGGGATTACAGGTGTGAGCCACAATGCCTGGCCATGATTTAGCTTTTATTTAGCCTTTTATATAGGGAAAAAGCTTTTCATGTATAGATTAATCCACAGTCATTTCATATGGTTTGGCTCTGTGTCCCCACCCAAATCTCATCTCAAATTGTAACCCCCGTAATCCCTGCCTGTCAATTGAGGGACCTGGTGGGAGGTGCTTGGATCATGGGGGTGGTTCCCCCATAGTGTTCTTCTGACAGTGAGTGAGTTCTCAGGAGATCTGATGGTTTCTGTAAGTGGGAGTTTTTTCCTGCATGCTCTCTCTTTTCTCTCTCACGCCACCATGTAAGATGTGCTTTGTTTCCCCTTCATCTTCTGCCATGATTGTAAGTTTCCTGGGAGATCTCAGGATGGAGTCTCGCTGTGTCGCCCAGGCTGGAGTGCAGTGGTGCATTCTCGGCTCATTGCAAGCTTTGCCTCTGGGTTCAGGTGAATCTCCTGCCTCAGCCTCCCAAGTAGCTGGGACTACAGGTGTGTGCCACCACACCTGCTTAATTTTTTTTGTATTTTTAGTAAAGATGGGGTTCCACCATGTTAGCCAGGATGGTCCCTGTCTCCTGACTTTGTGATCCACTTGCCTCGGCCTCCCAAAGAAGACCTCGCTTTCAGTTCTTTTGAGTATATACCTGGAAGTGGAATTGCTGAATTATATGATAATTCTATTTTTAATTTTTCAAGGAACCCTCATACTGTTTTCCATAATGGCTGCACCATTTTATATTCCTATCAATAGTTCACAAAGATTCTAATCTATCCACATCAGCACTTACTATCTTCTGTTTTTTGTGGACAAGACCTTGGAAACTTCTCATTGTACATATGAAGAAACTAGACTCAGAGATGTTAAGTAACGTACTCACAGTCACAGAGCTAAAAAGAACAACAATAATAATTGCTATTATTTATTACCATTTGCTGAAACTGTGCTGAACAATTTACATACATTTTCTTAGAATGAGAAACCTAAGGTCAGTTCTGGCTTTCGAATGTCACCCCAAAATATGCTGCTGCTTCAGCTTCAGTGTGCTAATTAGAACTGAGGGCTTTGAAGGAAGACTAGGAAGTTACGAAGAGGGAAGGAGGAAATGGGAGTGGGAAAATGGAATGGAGGGCTTAGCAGCCAAAAGGAAGAAAATGAACAAAGGATCAGAGTTGGCACTAAGAGCTTTCTGAAGGACCTTACGGTAATAAAGAGGTGCCATCTCTAGATGTGAGGAGAAACCCAGATTCTGTATATGCCCTTGGATAAGTCTTGTCACTTCTTTTTTTTTTTTTTTTTTGAGACAGAGTTTCGCTCTTTTTGCCCAGGCTGGAGTGCAATGGCACAATCTCGGCTCACCGCAACCTCCGCCTCCCGGGTTCAAGTGATTCTCCTGCCTCAGCCTCCCAAGTAGCTGGGATTACAGGCATGCACTACCACCCCGGCTAATTTTGTATTTTTAGTAGAGATGGGGTTTCTCCATGTTGGTCAGGCTGGTCTTGAACTCCCGACCTCAGGTGATCCACCTGCCTCGGCCTCCCAAAGTGCTGGGATTACAGGCATGAGCCACCGTGGCCCGGTTAAGTCTTATCACTTTCTAAGACTTTAGGTCTCTCTTCTGTAAAACAAAAGATCTGAAAAATAAACAAACAGAAGGTCTGGGCTAAACAATCTCTAAGGTAGTTTTTTGTTTGTTTTTTTCTTTGTTTTTATTGTTCTTTTGTTTTTGTTTGAAATGGAGTTTCACTCTTATTGCCCAGGTTGGAGTGCAATGGCGCGATCTCAGCTCACTGCAACCTCCACCTCCCGGGTTCAAGCGATTCTCCTGCCTCAGCCTCCCGACTAGCTGGGATTACAGGCATGGGCCACCACGCCTGGCTAATTTGGTGTTTTTAGTAAAGATGGGGTTTCTCCATGTTGGCCAGGCTGGTCTCGAACTCCTGACCTCAGGTGATCTGCCCACATTGGCCTTCCAAAGTGCTGGGATTACAGGCTTGAGCCGCTTTGCCCAGGCCTTTACGGTAGTATTTTTAAGCAGATGGGCCAATAAACATTAATGTGACAGGAATGGCTTATGGGCAAGCTGCCAGTTATCTGGATGCCCCTGTCTGGCATCGGTGTCAGTGCTCATTCTGATTGGTAGGTGCCTGTGCAGTAAAAGTTGTTAGTAATGTATTTGCTCTGGCTATAGATATGTGAAGGTATCGAGCCCTCAGCACTCACGACAGCTGGAGGTCCTGAGCCTGCTATTTCTAACTACAAACTACCCTATTCATTTTTCATGAGATGCAGACAAATATTAGCTTTTATGAGAAACAATAACATCTCTTTCAGAGCTAACATTCTGTTAATGTGTAAGAGTATCATTTGCATTTTCTAAAGGGAGAGGTTTCATAACCCTCAGATGATATATGTGGGAGGTCACGGAAGAAACAAATGGGGAGCTCTCTTTGGAGAGTCTCAGAAAAGGCAGAAAAGATGCTTATAGCAAAGGTAGAGAATTGGCAGGTAGCTGTCCGAAGATTTGGCTTTTGGGGTTGCATTAATTATTTTACACTTGAATCACAATAATATTAAAGAGATAGTTCCTCCTAAAGGTCTAGTAGAAGGTATGAGGTTTAGTAAACAGTGAATGAATGAATGAATGAATGACCTATAATCAGTGTCTTTGGGCACCTAGAATTATGCCTGTAACCACACAGTTCCCTCGATATGTCTTCAGCTGGCCATTTATGTATGTCTGTTGCCTCCACTAGACTCTGAGGGCCTCTTGATCAAGGACACACAGTCTATATACTTCGTTTCAGCAGCCCAAAGTGACAAAACATGCCCCATGAGGGCAGAGACCTTATTGTCTCAGTTACCACTGTATAACCACTAAGTTGAAATAGCCACATAGTACCTAGCACACAGTAAGTGCTCAATTAATATCTGTTGACTTAATTAATTCCATTCCATCTTTAAGTATAATAGTGTAAAATACACTAAGAAAGACAATATTAATGTTGAAAATAGAATATAAATAAGGCAAGCTGTATTTATTGAGGTCTAGGCAATAAATAAAATTAGGCTCAAATGTTTCTCTTTTTTATTTCTTTTTTTTTTTTTTTTTTTTTTTTTCAGACAAGGTCTTGCTTTGTTGCCTAGGCTGGAGTGTAGTGGCACAATCTCAGTTAACTGCAATCTCCACCTCCCGGGTGCGAGCGATTCTCCTGCCTCAGCCTCCTGAGTAGCTGAGATCACAGACGCACGCCACCATGCCCGGCTAATTTTTTTTTTATTTTCAGTAGAGCAGGGTTTTACCATGCTGGCCAGGCTGGTCTCGAACTCCTGACCTCAGGTGATCCACCTGCCTTGGCCTCCAAAGTGCTGGGATTACAGGCCCGAGGCTCAAATATTTCAAATGATGAGTCTTTAATGAGGGAACTACTTAAAGAGCTCCTTCATGAAAGGACCAAGCAAAGAACGTTGAGCCACCTAGAGCTTGCAACAGTGGGGCTCTATTACCATTTCAAAGGCTGAAGATGCAAGGGCAGGAAATAGTGTTACCAGAGTGCAGAGAGTGCAGAGCTGGGGAGGATGGGCCATCTTGCAAGAGCTACAGCTGTGCAATGAAGCTGCCACTGTCAAAACCACAGAGCCCTCTTAACATTGCTTTTGCTGCATCCCAGAGATTTTGGTATGTTGTGTCTTTGTTTTCATTTATTTCAAATAATTTTTTTATTTCTGCCTTAATTTCACTGTTTACCCTAAAGTCATTCAGGAGCAAGTTGGCTTAATTTTCATGTAATTATGTGGTTTTGAGAGATCTTCTTGGCATTTCTATTTTCCACTGTGGTCCAAGAGTATGGTTGATACAATTTCGATTTTTTTAAAATGTATTGAGACTTGCATTATGGCTGAGCACATGGTCAATCTTTGAGTATGTCCCATATGAAGAAAATAATGTATATCCTGTGGTTGATGGGTGGAATATTTTCTAAATATCTATTATGTCCAATTGGTCAAGTGTTCAGTTTAAGTCTAGAATTTCTTTATTAGTAAAAGCAGTGATAAGAGGAAAGTTTATAATTCTAAACACCTACATCAAGAAGTTGAATCTCAAATTAATAATCTAACATCACATCTAGAGGAACTAGAAAAATGAGAACAAACTAACCTCAAAGCTATCCGAAGACAATAAATAACTAAAATCAGAGCAGAACTGAATGAAATTGAGACCCCAAAATTCACACAAAGGATCAACAAAACCAAATATTGGTTATTTGAAAAGATAAGCAAGATGGATAGACTGCTAGCTAGATTAACAAAGAAAAAAGGAGAGAAGATATAAATAAGCACAATCAGAAATTACAAAGGTGGCATTACAACCAATCCCACAGAAATACAAAAGATCCTCAGAGACTAATACGAACACCTCTATGCACATAAACAAGTAAATCTAGAAGAAATGGATAAATTCCTGGAAACACACATCCTCCCAAGATTGAATCAAGAAGAAATTGAAACCCTGAACAGACCAATATTGAGTTCTGAAATTTAATCAGTAATAAAAAATTTACCAAACAAAAGTAGCCCTGGACCAGAGAGATTAATGGCCAAATTCTAACCGACTTACAAAGAAGAGGTTCTACCAATTCTACTGACACTTTTCAAAAGAATTGAAGAGGAGCAACTCCTCCTTAACTCATTCTACAAAACCAGTATCAGCCTGATACCAAAATACAGCAAAGACACAATGAAAAAAGAAAACTGCAGGCCAATATCTCTGATGAACATAGACCCAAAAATCCTCAACGAAATACTAGCAAATTGAATCTAACAGCACATTAAAAACTTAATGCACCCCAATCAAGGTATTCCTGGGGAATAAGCTTAGTTCAACATATGCAAATCAATAAATGTGATTCTTCACACAAACAGAATTAAAACAAAACCATACAATCATCTCAATAGACACAGAAAAAAACTTTTGATAAAATCCAGTATCCCTTCATCATAAAAACCCTCAACAAACTAGGCATCAAAGGAACATACCTCAAAATAATAAGAGCCATCTATGACAAACCCACAACCAGGGTCATACTGAATGGACAAAAGCTGGAAGCGTTCCCCTTGAGAACTGGAACAACACAAGGACTCCCACTCTCACTATTCCTATTCAACGTAATAGAAGTCCTAGCCAGAGCAGTCAGGCAAGAGAAAGAAATAAAAGGCATCCAAATAGAAAAATAAAGAGTTAAACTATCTCTTTGCTGGTGATATGATTCTTTACCTAGAAAACCCTGAAGACTCCACCAAAAGGTTCCTCGACAGATTAATGTCCTCAGTAAAATTTCAGGTTCAAAATCAACGTATGAAAATTAGTAGCATTTCTATACACCAATAATATTCAAGCTGGGAGTCAAATAAAGAACACAATCTCTTTTACAATAGCCACACACACACACACACAAATAAATAGGAGTACATCTAACCAAGGGTGTGAAGGATCTTCACAAGAAGAACTTCAAAACCCTGCTGAAATAAATCAGAGATGACACAAACAGAAGGAAAAACATTCCCTGCTCATGGATTGGAAGAATCAACATCATTAAAATGGCCATATTGCTTTGGGCCATACTGCCCAAAGCCATCTACAGATTCAACACTATTTCTGTAAAACTTGACCAGTGTAACTTTTCACAGAGCTAGAAAAAACTATTCTAAAAGTCATATAGAACCTAAAAAGAGACCAAATAGTTAACACAATCCTAAGGAAAAAGAACAAAGTGAGAAGTATCACATTACCTGATTCCAAACTATATTATAAGGCTACAGTAACCAAAACAGCATGATACTTCTACAAAAACAGAGCACATAGACCAATGGAACAGAGTAGAAAACCCAACAATAAAGCCACACACACTTAGAACCACCTGATCTTCAACAAAATCAACAAAAATAAGCAATGAAGAAAGGATTCCCTATTCAATAAATGGTGCTGAGGTGGATTGGTTAGTCATATGCAGAAGAATGAAATTGGATCCCTACCTTTCACCATACACAAAAATTAACTCAAGATGGATTAAGGATTTAAATGTAAGGCCTCAAACTATAAAAATCTTAAAAGAAAACCTAGGGAAAGAATTTATGAGGAAGTCCTCAAAAGTAACTGCAACGAAAACAAAAATTGACAAGTGGGACCTAATTAAACTAAAGAACTTCTGCTCAGCAAAAGAAATTATCAATAGAGTAAACAGCCTATGGAATAGAAGAAAATATATGCAAACTATCCATTCAACAAAGTTCTAGTATCCAGAATCTAGAAGGAATTTAAACAAATCAACAAGCAAAACAAATAACCCACCTGGGCGCAGTGGCTCACACCTGTAATCCCAGCACTTTGGGAGGCTGAGGCGGGCAGATCACCTGAGGTCAAGAGTTCAAGACCAGCCAGACATGGTGATGCACGCCCGTAATCCCAGCTACTCTGGAGGCTGAGGCAGGAGAATCACTTGAACCCAGGAGGCAGAAGTTGCAGTGAGCCGAGATCGCACCACTGCACTGCAGCCTGGGTGACAGAGTGAGACTCTGTCTCAAAAAACAAAAACAAAACAAAACAAAAAAAAACAAATAACCCCATTAAAAGGGGGGAGCGAAGGACATGAACAGACACTTCTCAAAAGAAGACATACAAGCAGCCAACAAACATGAAAAAATGCTCAACATCACTAATAATCAGAAAAATGCAAATGAAAACCACAATGAGATACCATCTCAAACCAGTCAGAATGGTTATGATTCAAAAGTTGGAAAATAACAGATGTGGTGATATTCTGTGGAGAACAGGGAATGCTTCTACGCTGTTAGTGGGAATGTAAATTGGTTCAGCCACTGTGGAAAGCAGTTTGGAGATTTGTGAAAGAACTTAGAACAGAACTACCATTAGGCCCAGCAATCCCATTACTGGGTATATACCTGCAGAAAAATGAATAATTCTACCAAAAAGGCACATGCACTTGTATGTTCATCACAGCACCATTCACAATAGCAAAGACCTGGAATCAACCTAGGTGCCCATCAATGGTGGATTGGATAAAGAGAATGTGGTACATACACACCATGTAATACTACACAGCCATAAAAAAGAATGTGCTCTTCGAGACCAGCCTGGCCAACATGGTGAAACCCTGTCTCTACAAAAAAATACAAAAATTAGCCGGGCATGATGGCGGGTACCTGTAATCCCAGCTACTCATGAGGCTGAGGTTGGAGAATTGCTTGAATCTGGAAGGTGGAGGTTGCAGTGAGCCGAGATCTTGCCATTGCACTCAAGTCTGGGCAACAGGGAAAGATCCCATTTCAAAAAAAAAAAAAAAAAACAGAGCTGGGCCAGACACGGTGGCTCACGCCTGTAATCCTAGCACTTTGGAAGACTGAGGCAGGTGGATCACCTGAGGTCAGGAGTTCGGGACCAGCCTGGCCAAGATGGTGGAAACCTGTCTCTACTAAAAAATTTAGCTGAGTGTGGTGACTCACGCCTGTAATCCCAGCTACTCAGGAGGCTGAGGCATGAGAATAGGTTGAACCCAGGAGACAGAGGTTGCAGTGAGCCAAGATCTCACCACTGCACTCCAGCCTGCACGACACAGCGAGACTCCGTCTCAAAAAAAAAAAAAAAAATGGAGCTCATGTCCTTTGCAGCAACATGGATGCTGCTGGAAGCCATTATCCTAAATTAAAAAAATAAAAAAGCACACAGACACACGAACAGAAAACCAAAACCTGCATGTTCTCATAAGTGGGAGGTAAATATGCGGTACTCGTGGACATAAAGATGGGGAACAGTAAACACTGGGGACTACTAGAAAGAGGAGACAGAAAGGGGTGCAAGTGTTGAAAAGTGTTTATTGGATTTTATGCTTACTACCCGGGTGATGGAATCATTTTGTACCCAAAACCTCAGCATCACACAATACACCTATGTAACAAACCTGCACATGTACCCCTGGAATCTAAAGTAAAAGTTGAAATTATGTATAAGAAAAAAAACCACACAGAGCCCAAGTAGTGAGGAAACAGTGGAATTAATACTCTCACCACTGTCTCCTCTACACTCCCCTGGCTAAACCCAATCAATCAGTTGATAAGGGACACAGGTAACACAATCCTTGGCTTCCAGGAACATTGAGAAAGGCAAAGAATGGCAGAGAATGAATCTTGGATGGTCAAATGGAAAACAACTAGCAGAGATACAAAAGAATGTTCTCTTGAGAGAATAAAGAAAATAGACCACAGAAAAGAAGGAAAAAGTCAAATATGACAGGAATCTTCAAAGGGAGTATTCTGTTACCCTTCACTCTCTTAGTTTTTCTTCTTGTAGTAGGTATATTCATTATTTTTCCCCTGGAGCCTTATTATTGTCCTCATTTCTAAATGTTTTAAGTATGAATGTTTTAACTGTCATAGATGATTTCAAACATTTATAAAAGTAGAGTCATATTATAAACTCCCGTTACCCCACCCAGTTTCAACAATTAAAAACATTTGGCCAATCTTCTCTATAATTCAACTCTTTCCCCCTACTCAGATTATTTTAAAGCAAATTCCAGACTTTATACATATATATTTCATACATATAATAAAGATGACAACTCTTTAAAACACGGGTATAAGATCATTATCAAATCTTAAAAAAGTGAACCATATTTAGCAGCTGAATATCATCAAATATGCAGTCAACTTTTACAGGTTCCTGATTTCCTTCCAGAATTTGTTTTTACACTTTATTTTGTGAATCAGAGTCTCAATGAGGTATATATATATATAGTTATATATATATTTGTTGCCCAGGCTGGAGTGCAGTGGCATGATCTCGGCTTACTGCAACCTCTGCCTCCTGGGTTCAAGCGATTCTCCTGCCTCAGCCTCCCAAGTAGCTAGGATTACAGGCACCTGCCACCATGCCCAGCTAATTTTTTTGTATTTTTTAGTAGAGATGGGGTTTCACCGTATTGGCCGGGCTGGTCTCAAACTCCTGACCTCAGGTGATCCGCCTACCTTGGCCTCCCAAAGTGCTGAGATTACAGGTGTGAACCACTGTCCCTGGCTGAGGTCCATATATTTTAACTGGTTGATACATCTTTTAATCTTTATGTCCCCCTTCTATTTTTTTTTTTCCTTTTTCTTTTCTTGTTTTTTAATATGCCTTGCAACTCAACTTTTTTTTGTCAAAAACAAAACAAAACAAGATTGTCTTCCGCAGGCTAGATTTTCTGGTTGCATCCCTAGGGTTTTTTGTTGTTGCTGATGTTGTTTTGAGATGGGTTTTTCCTCTGTCACCTAGGCTGGAGTACAGTGGCACAATTACAGCTCACTGCACCCTTGAACTCTGGGGCTCAAAGGATCCTCGTACCGCAGCCTCCTGAGTACCTGGGATTAGAGGCACGGGCCACCATGCCTGACTAATTTTTTAAAGTTTTTGTAGAGACAGAGTCTCACTGTATTGACCACACTAGTCTCAAACTCCTGGCCTCAAGCAACCCTCCTACCTCAGCTTGCCAAAGTGATGGGATTACAGGCGTGAGCCACCGCACACCAGTCATAGGGTGTCATTTAACACATTCCTCTAACCTTTTCACTGGAGTTTAATTTGAAGTCTTGATCAGATTCCCTTTTTTTTTTTGGGGGGGGGGGGGGCGGTAAGACTGTTTCACAGGTGGTGCTACCTCTACCTTTTTCCCACAGGAGGCACTGTGTCTAGTTGCCTGTGTGTGTAGTGTGTGTGTGTGTGTGTGTGAGTGTGTGTGTTAGCAGTTGATGATGACAGCTGCCTATGTTGATTAAGTTGTTGGGAATTGAAAAATGGTGATGCTCTAATTTTACCATTCTTCTTTATTTATTAGAGGGAATATAACTATAAAGAGAAACTTCTCATCATCAACTACTTAGTTACCCTGTGGTACAAGCAACATAAGAAAGACAAAATAAACGCTTCATTCTTTTCCCTTTACCAGTTTTCAGCATAATGAGTTAGTTTCCTAACATCCTCCAAAAATGACCAATGTTTTTTTTTTCTTTAGCGTCATTATGAACTCGTGGATTTTAAACATATCTGAATATTTTAAACAATATTGAAGTATTTGAGGTATTTCAATCCTTTGAAGCTATTATTATTCATGTTAAAATTTCTCCTTCTTAGGTCAGTGGAAGTCTATTAAAGTTGGTTTCAGGTTCCTTTAATGAAACCCTAATAGTCTTTGATAGCTTTGTTGCTGTCTGGTATTGTAAGATATTCCGGCCTCCTATTTTACTTTCCCTGCCCCAAACATGGAATCAACCATTGTGCCAAGATGTCGTGGTGCTCTTTCCTAGTCAGTAGGAAAAAACCCAGAGACAGTGACCAGCTGAAGAGCAACGAACTCCTGAAGTGGCCAGACTGGGGTCTTAAAATAGCATTTTTTCAGTAAATCATTGCTTCTAGGCATTGTAAAATGTGCTAGAAAATGATGGTAAATTGCAGAAATTGACACAAATTCCTCTCCCTCCTGCATACCCCATGTCTCTTCATAATGTGGCTTTGACACTTCTACCATTGAGAGGTCGAGTCTCTTTACCCCTTGAATCTGCACTTGGCCATGTGATTTGATTTGGCTGATGGAAAACAGCAAAGGTGACAAAAGCAGAGACTCGAAAAACACATGTGCAATGGGGCTGGCTCACCACACTGCTGGGAACAAGCCTTGATTATACTCCCAGAGACTAAAACACCACATGGAGAGAGGCATCTGCCATCCTAATTGTCCCAGCTGTAGCACAGACGTGAATTATGCCATCCTACACAGTCCTTCCGCAAACTAGCCAGCCAAAACTGTAAACTAGCCAGCCGATCCACAGAATAATGAGAAATAAAAATGTTTGTTGTTTTAAGCCATTAAGCCTTGAGGTGGTTTGTAAACCCCAAAAAAGCAAAAGCTGACTGATATAAAAATATTTTTTTCTTTATTTAAATTATTTTATTGTTGTTGTTTTTAAGTTCTGGGGTACACCTGCAGGATGTGCAGGTTTGTTACATAGGTAAACCTGTGCCATGGTGGTTTGCTGCACCTAACAACCTATCACCTATGTGTAAAGCCCAGCATGCATTAACTCTTTTCCCTAACGCTCTTCACCCCCACCCTCTGCCCTCCCCTGGCAGACTCCAGTGTATGTTGTTCTGCTCCCTCTGCCCATGTGTTCTCATTGTTCAGCTCCCACTTGTAAGTGAGAATATACTGTCTTTGGTTTCCTGTTCCTGCATTGGTTTGCTGAGGATAATGGCTTCTAGCTTCATTCATGTCTCTGCAAAGGACATGATCTCATTCTTTTTTATGGCTGCATGGTATTCCACGGTGTGTATGCACCACATTTTCTTTATCTAGTCTGTCATTGATGGGCATTTGAGTTGATTCCACGTCTTTGCTATTGTGAATAGTGCTGCAGTGAACATACACATGCATGTATCTTTATAATAGAATGATTTATATTCTGGATTGCTGGGTCAAATGGTATTTCCTGTTCTAAATCTTTGAGGAATCACCACACTGTCTTTCACAATGATTGAACTAATTTACATTCCTACCAACAGTGTAAAAGCGTTCCTAAAAAATATGTATTTTAAAGATAAAATATGTGTTGACATTAATACTTTAAACTAAAACCCAAATCTATAGGGTTTTTATCTTAAGCTCTTTATTGATCTTTCACTGAAACTTCTTTCTCCTACTCTAAAAATTCCAATTGTAAACAAAATAAACAGAATAACTCATTTGTTTTATCTCGATCTATATACACAGAGGTCTCAGAATGATACTACTAATACAACCTCTATTCACAGGTTGCATTTTCTGGAGTAGACACTGAGATGGAATTTGGGGTACAACATGAGAAAGAAGGGGGGATCAGGAAGAATTGAGCAGAAGACAAATCAACATGATACCGTGTGATCAGGCCATTCAAATCTTTGGCCAACCTAGCAGGGAATTCTGGAATGATGAATACCCATCATAGATGTCTCATGTTGGGCCAAACTGCTCAGACTTTATTTTCTTGTCATACTTGATCACCAGATGTGGGCTGTACCAGGAAGCTCATGACTTCACACATGGCAACTCTGCATATGATATCAACCCTGGAGGAGCTAATAGTCTGAGGCTGTCCACTCCCAGCAGCAAGAAGCTCTCCCCGCAGGAGGATCTGAGCAGCACTTCTCCATGTCCACCACAGTCTCCAAAATATAGTTCCTGAGAACAGGATTATTTTTATACATATTTTTGTCCTTAGTATATATGCCTCTAGATACATGCAATCAAACTATTGAACAGATGATCCTCAACTCAATGATTCAACATACCAATTTTCAGCTTTACTATAGTACAAAAGCCACCGCGCCTGGCCGAACATGTTTAAGGTAGATGAGGCTAAGCTATGATGCTCAGTAGGTTAGGTGTATTAAATGCATTTCAACTTACAATGTTTTCAACTTATGATAGGTTGATCAAGATGTAATCTTGTGTTAGGCCTTTCTTGCAATTCTATAAAGGAACACCAAAGACTGGGTAATTTATAAAGAAAATAAGTGGGCTGGGCACAGTGGCTCACACCTGTAATCCCAGCACTTTGGGAGGCCGAGGCGGGCGGATCACGAGGTCAGGAGATCGAGACCATCCTGGCTAACACGGTGAAACTCCATCTCTGTTAAAAATACAAAAACTTAACCGGGCATGGTGGTGGGCGCCTGTAGTCACAGCTACTTGGGAGGCTGAGGCAGGAGAATGGCGTGAACCTGGGAGGTGGAGCTTGCAGTGAGTCGAGATTGCGCCACTGCACTCCAGACTGGGCGACAGAGTGAGACTCTATCTCAAAAAAGAAAAAAAAAAACCAGAAAATAAGTTTAATTGGCTCACAGTGCTGCAGGCTATGCAAGCATGGCACTAGCATTTCCTCAGCTCCCTGAGGCCTCAGGGAGCTTTTTACTAGTGACAGAAGGAAAAGTGGGAGCAGCCATGTCACGTGGCAAAAGCAGGTGCAAGAGAGACAGTGGGGGAGATGCCACACACTTTTAAACAATTCGATCTTGTAAGAATTCACTTACAATAGTGATGACAGCACCACGCTATAGGGGAGGCACCCCCATGACTGAAGCACCTCCCACCAGGCCCCACCTTCAGCATTAGAGATTACATCTCAGCCAGCATGAGATTTAGAGAGGACAAAATCCAAACTATATCAAACCCCATCATAAGTTGAGGAGCATCTGGTTTTTTTTTGTTTTTTTTGGTTTTTTTTGTTTTTTTTTTTTTGAGACGTAGTTTATCTCTTGTTGCCCAGGTTGGAGTGCAATGGCATGATCTCAGCTCACCGCAACTTCCATCTCCCGGGTTCAAGTGATTCTCCTGCCTCAGCCTCCCAAGTAACTGGGACTATAGGCATGCACCACCACCCCGGCTAATTTTGTACTTAGAGACGGGGTTTCTCCATGTTGGTCAGGCTGGTCTTGAACTCCCAACCTCAGGTGATCCGCCCACCTCAGCCTCCCAAAGTGCTGGGATTACAGACATGAGCCACCGCGCCTGGCTGAGGAGCATTTGTATTTTAAAGACATTCATAACAATATCTCTCTGTAGTTATGCCATCAATTGGATCTCTTATTTTAAGTTCATTTGTTTGCATTTTAATTTTACATATAATTTTATATTAAGATTTTTTTTTTTTTTTTTTTGAGATGGAGTATTGCTCTTCTTGCCCAGGCTGGAGTACAATGGCAAGATCTCAGCTCACTGCAAACTCCGCCTCCCAGGTTCAAGCTATACTCCTGCCTCAGCCTTCTGAGTAGCTGGAATTATAGGCATGAGCCACCATGCCCAGCTAATTTTGTATTTTTAGTAGAGATGGGGTTTCACCATGTTGGTCAGGCTGAACTGACCAACCTTTGGGAGGCAGAGGCGGGCCTCCCAATTTGGTCTCGAACTCCCGACCTCAGGTAATCCACCCACCTCGGCCTCCCAAAGTGCTGGGATTACAGGTGTGAGCCACCGTGCCCAGCCATATTATGATTATTTTTAAAATATTTATATGCTTCCAAAATCAAATATATAAACAAAATGTTTTTGAAGAAATTAGCTTTTCTCTGTTTCCACTCTTCTCTTCCTCCCTATAGGTAACTATTTTTTAAATTTTAGTAGTTTGTCCTTCCATTTTATTGTTAATTTAAAATCACTTCACTAAGCAATTTAAAATAAAATAAATCATTTTGTTTGGTAATAAGAATATTAATCCTTACATTTACCTAGAATTTCACAGTCTGCAGAAGTCCTCTTCAATTGACAATTGCATTGTACAAAAAGCTTCCAGAGGAAAATGTACCACCGAGTCTCTGTATGGACCTATTCTCAAGTGAGATGTGATGCTAAAAGATGCACATTCTCCTCTTCTGAAAATTATGAAGACTTAGGAAAGTTGTACCTTTTTGCCTCCAAGTCATCACATAGGGGTGTGCATGCAAATGTATTGAGGCGAGCCCACTGAGAAATGAAGGTAGTGCCAGAGGTAGGATAATCAATGCTTCTTTCCAACTGTTATTTGATGCAGGTCCGTTTATTCTTTCTTGGTTCCACTCCAATAGCTAAATTAAATTTGTAGGAATTTTAAATTCACTTCCATGATGCAGTCCATACAATCTGGAAAATGATTGCTTAGTGTTGTAGAAGATATGACCAAAGGCAAAGCCCAATGCTTGACTCTAGAAGCTCAGAATCAAGTGGATTTTTAAAAAGACATTTCAACAATCCAAACATTTGTGTTCATTGAAAACAGCCCTACTTTGCATAGAATTTATTTTCTGCAGAGCTTCATCTAATGGAAGTCTTTGAACCAGGGTTTGAGAATAAATTAAAATGCTGCTGCTTTTTTGTCTTCAGATTAATTGTGGAAAAACTGTCTTCTGGCTTTAGGATTGTAGCCCTGGTTCTAGAAAGAGCTTCAACATTACTGTGCAGGGTAAGAGCAATAAGGTAATGTACAGGCAGTCCCTCCAACAGAGAATGTTCCTACTATGAACAGAACCTAGAGGAGAAGAAGCTAAACATACTGTCAGAAAGACGTATGTTATATTTCCACATAGCAACAACTGTTTTCTCTTTGAGGTTTTTAACTAGACTCTCCAGAGAATCCCCTATAAAACAAAGATGGTTGAAACAGTTTCATGAACGATCTCTTAAACATAAACAAATTCACTAAATAATTTTTTATATCACAATTTACTTCTAAAATAGCATAATTAGGAAAGAAACTTTAGAAAAGGCAAAATGATTTCACTGTTTTTTCAATGTTGTTAACTCTTTAGCAAGTTAAGGTTGTAAAGATCTGTCGTTGTAACACATGGTTTATGAATAGGAAGATGTTGGTTTGGTGTTTTTAAAGGAGCTCATTGTAAATATACAGTTAAAATTTATGAAGCAAAGTTACATGACCTTGAAAACGTTTACCTTCAAGCTGCTACAAACATAAATAGTGATAATACTAATGCTATTTCCTTTTTTTTTTTTTTTTTTTTTTTGAGACGGAGTCTCACTCTGTCGCCCGGGCTGGAGTGCAGTGGCCGGATCTCAGCTTACTGCAAGCTCCGCCTCCCGGGTTCACGCCATTCTCCTGCCTCAGCCTCCCGAGTAGCTGGGACTACAGGTGCCCGCCACCTCGCCTGGCTAGTTTTTTGTATTTTTTAGTAGAGACGGGGTTTCACAGTGTTAGCCAGGATGGTCTCGATCTCCTGACCTCGTGATCCTCCCGTCTCGGCCTTCCAAAGTGCTGGGACTACAGGCTTGAGCCACCGCGCCGGGCGCTAGTTCCATACTGGGCAAAATACCTTTTGAGTTTAGTGAATACTTACCTTGTACAAGACAGGGCGTCAGCAAACTGTGACCTGCAGGCTAAATCCAGCCCACTGTCTGGATTTAGGATCTTCAGAAAGTAATGTCCTCATTACTATTCAGTCTCTTCATAGTCAGCTAATTTATTTTTCCTTTTCTGGCAATTTAAAGAGCTTAACTTTCTGGCTAGCTACCTTTTTTTTTTTTTTTTTTTTAAAGACTGAGTCTCCCTCTGTTGCCCAGCCTGGAGTGTAGTGGTGCGATCTCAGCTCACAGCAACCTCTGCCTCCCAGGTTCAAGTGATTCTCCTGCCTCAGCCTCCTGAGTAGCTGGGATTACAGGTGCACACCACCACGCCTGGCTGATTTTTTAAAATATTTATGTATTTTTTAGATGGAGTCTCTGTTACCCAGGCTGGAGTGCAGTGGCCCGATGGCGGCTCACTGCAACCTCCGCCTCCTGGGTTCAAGCGGTTCTCCTGCCTTAGCCTCTCAAGTAGCTGGGATTATAGGCATATGCCACCGCCACTATGCCAGCTAATTTTTGTATTTTTAGTAGCTAATTTTTGTATTTTTGTATTTCTAGTAAAATTTCTTTCCTAATTATGATATTTTAGAAGTAAATTGTGAAGTAAAAAATTATTTAGTGAATTTGTTTATTTTTAAGAGCTCATTCATGAAACTGTTTCAACCATCTTTGTTTTATAGGGGCTTCTCTGGAGAGTCTAGTTAAAAACCTCAAAGAGAAAACAGTTGTTGCTATGTGGAAATATAACATATGTCTTTCTGACAGCATATCAGAAAGGGCTTTCACCATA
Source organism: Piliocolobus tephrosceles (assembly GCF_002776525.5). Lineage (NCBI taxonomy): Eukaryota > Metazoa > Chordata > Mammalia > Primates > Cercopithecidae > Piliocolobus > Piliocolobus tephrosceles. The sequence goes on from NC_045447.1 coordinate 99,613,911, forward strand.
TTGACCAGGCTGGTCTTGAACACCTGACCTCAGGTGATTCATTCACCTCGGCCTCCCAAAGTGCTGAGATTACAGGCGTGAGTCACTGTGCCCAGCCTTTTAAAAATATTTTTAGTAGAGATGAGGTTTCAACACGCTGGTCAGGCTGGTCTGGAACTCTTGAGGTCAAGTGAACTGCCCACCAAAAGTGCTGGGATTACAGGCCTAAGCCACCGTGACTGGCCCTGGCTGACCAACTTTGATATGTATTAGGCATGGGGTCTGGAGTGAGCTTCAGATCCTGTCTATGAATGGCTTTACATTTTGAAATGATTGGGAGAAAAAAAATCAAAGGAAGGATAATATTTCATGGCACATGAATATTATATATGAGATTCAAATGTCAGTGTCTGTAAAGTTTAATTGGAAATTTACTATGCCCATTCATTTACCTATTGTCTTTGCTTTTGCACTGTAACAGCAGAATTGAATTGTTGCAGCAGAGACCATATAGCTAACAAATCCTAGATATTTACTACCTGGACCTTTACAGAAAATGTTTTCCAACCCCTGTACTAGGCAGAACAGGTGTGAAACACACACTGATGAATCACAACAGACAAGATCCCTTGCTTCACGGAATTTACCAACAGGACATTATCTCACTTTGACCAGGCGCGGTGGCTCATGCCTGTAAACCCAGCACTTTGGGAGGCCGAGGTGGGTGGGTCACCTAAGGTCGGGAGTTCAAGACCAGCCTGGTTAACATAGTGAAATCCTATCTCTACTAAAAATACCAAAACAACAACAACAACAACAACAACAAAAACTGGGCATGGTGGCATGTGCCTGTAATCCCAGCTACTCGGGAGGCTGAGGCAGGAGAATCACTTGAACCCAGGGGACAGAGGTTGCAGTGAGCCAAGATCAAGCCACTGCACTCCAGCCTGGGCAACAAGAGCAAAAACTCCATCTAAAAAAAAAAAAAAAAAAAAAAAGACATTTCACTTAAATCTCATAACAAGTCTGGAGGTAGAGGTACAATTTTATCATTATCTTCATGAGGCAACTGAGGCATGTCATTATTGTACCCACAGGCAACTGAGGTACAGAGGTTAAAAAATCTTGTCAAAATCCACACAGATCACTGAGGGAGGCAGGATCCACAGCTCACTACAGACCCCATGCATATGTATTCCCACTGATCAGCATTAGTCAGCTAAGAAGTTAAGCTCTTTAAATTGCCAAAGGAAAAAATAAATAGATGCTGACTATGAAGTAAGTGAAATAGTAATAAAGATGTTATGATTTTTCTGACAGTTTTAGATATACAGAAAAATTGAGCAGAGACTACAGAGAGTGCTAATATGTGACCCCATCTCTGCACACAGTTGCCCCTTTTAGTAACATTTAACATTAGTATAGTGCTTTTGTTACAATTAATGAGCCAATATCGTTACTTTATTATTAACCAAAGTCCATAGTTCATTCAGATTTTCTTAGTTTTTCTCTAATATCCTTTTTTTTTGAGACAGAATCTTGCTCTGTCGCCCAGATTGGAGTGCAGTGACACAATCTTGGCTCACTGCAACCTCTGCCTCCCAGCTTCCAGCGATTCTCCTGCCTCAGCCTCCAAAGTAGCTGGAACTGCAGGTGTGTATCACCACGCCCAGCTAATTTTTTTTTTTAAGTAGAGATGGGGTTTCACCATGTTGGCCAGGCTGGTCTTGAACTCCTGACCTTAGATGATCCACCCACCTCGGCCTTCCAAAGTGCTCTGATTACAGGCGTGAGTCACCGTTCCTGACCTCTAATATCCATTTTCTGTTCCAGAATCTCATCCAGGATACCACATTACATTTAGTTGTCCTATCTCCTTAGGTTCCTCTTGGCTGTGACAGTTCCTTAGACTTTCCTTGTCTTTAATGATTTTGACAGTTTTAAGGAGTACTGATCAGCTACTTTTTAAAGCATGTTCCTCAATTTAAATTTAAATGGAATGTTTTTACAATGATGAGACTAAGGCTATGGGTGTGCGGAAGGAAGACAACAGAGGTAAAGTGTCACTCTCCTTACATCATGTCAATCGTACAGACTGTCTGTGTGATTTGTGACTGTTGGTGTTGACCTTCGTCACCTGGCTGAAAGAGGTTTGTCAGGTTTCTCCACTGGGAAGTTATTCTCTTTTCCCCCTTTTCCATGATGTATTATTGAAAGGAAGTAAAAATGTGCAGCCCACACTTAAAGGCAAGAAATTATGCTCCCAGTCTTTAGAGTGAAGTATCTACTTATATGATTTTGAATTCTTCTTTACAGGACATTTGTCTCTTCTCTCTCATTTATTAATTTAGCCAATCATTTATTTAGATCAGTAGGAATTGCTGGGTATTTTTTGTACTTGGGTTATAATTCAATGCTACTTCTTTTTTTCTCTAATTCTTCCAGCTTTGGCCACCGAGAACTCTTTCAGTTGGCTCCTGGGCCCCTTTGAAATGCCTTTTTTATTTTTTTGAGACAGAGTCTAGCTCTGCCACCCAGGCTGGAGTATAGTGGCACAATATTGGCTCACTGCAATCTCTGCCTTCTAGGTTCAAACGATTTTCCTGCTTCAGCTTCCCAAGTAGCTGGGATTACAGGTGCATGCCACTACACCCAGCAATTTTTATATTTTTTAGTAGAGATAGGGTTTCATTTGTTCAATTTTGAGAAATTCCTGTTTCTAGCACTACAAGATGCCCTAGGCTATTCATGTGTATATCCTGCCCAGTACTAGAATTAGCCATTTCTCCAAGTAGCCCTGGTTTCTTCTACTAGAGAATGGTATTACAATAGAAACCAAGATCTGAACAGGCACTGTGTGCTACCTTGTTTCTTTTTAGGCCCTCTCAGCTGACAGAGCAAATAAATATATGTGTATATACTAATCTGTATGTGGTAGGCCAAGAACAGCCCCCTAAAAGATATCTACCTCAAATTCCTAGGAACCTGTGAATGTTACATTATTTGGAAAAATTGTCTTTGCAGTTGAGATTAAGGATTCACACTCAGCAACGTTTCCATTTTCCTTCTACTCACTATGCATTGTTGATTATGAACTCAGCAATATATAGTTAGACACAGCCTGTCTGACTCCTCTCCCAACCACAAGAAGGCCAACCCTGTACCTGTGGTCACTGACTAGTTGAACTTCAGAGGCCTGAGCTAGCAGCCTTCTACAAAGATTGAATGAATCAGAAAGTTTCTGGGAAAGTAGAGAAACTTTGAAAAATGAGAGAAATGATGTGAGATTAGTGAAAAGTGAGATATGGTAGATCTTTAGAGGTCTTGCAGCCAGGGAAAGAGAGAAACCTATGGTAGAGCAGGAAAGTTGAGACCAAGTTTAGATGGAGACCAGCTTCCATCCCAACTGAGGCTAGCCACCATGGAAGGCTTAACCATCTCAGAAGCAGACAAGCAGACTGGTTGACTCTGTAGCAAATTCAGTGGCTGACCTTGCAAATGCACAGCTAGATGACTGCCCCTGATCCCAGCACACTTCCGAAGCCCTGGAGCTCAGATTCCATGCTGAAGAGGAAAGTGACAAGAAATGTATTTCAGGGCTTCTCAAATTTTAATGTGCATATAAATCACTTGAAAACCTTGTGAAACTACTGATTCTGATTTAGGGATTTTTAAATACAAATCTTGATTCAGACTCAGAAGATCTGCAGTGGGGACCAAGATTCTGCATTTCTAAAAAGCTCCCAGATGCTGCTGATGCTGCTGGGCCCATGGACCCCAACTTGAATAGCCAGGATGTTTGACTGAATTTCAAAACGCATAAGAAATCTCAATATTTGGCTGAGTTTATCTGGAAATGTCTAGATTAAGTTTTGCCATAGCAGGCAGAAATGGAGACGAGATAGAAATTAAGTTCAGTTTTAGAAAAATTTAAAAGTCAAATTTTTATGTACTGATTTTATGACTTGAGACATCTGGGCATATAGCGATCACTATCATCCTTCAGCGTCCAGTTCAAATATACCCTCCTCCTGAAGTCTTTCCGGATAGTTCTCTGGTTGGAATTAACTATTTATTATTGAGAACCCGTGTGTCATGTTTCTTTAAAAGCTCATTTCTTCCATGAATCACAAATATTTACTGTAAGTGTAGAGATGTGACTGTCTCTTCTTTTTCCCCAAGCATAGTGACTCATAGAAATTACTTAATAATTGCTTCTTGATGAAAATGCTGATTTTAAAATAGACTGCCTGTAGAATGAGAATAGTATCTCAAAAATTAAGTGCATCACAAAATCAAGCAGCCAGCCCAAAAGCATTTGAAAAGACAAAATGAAAACAGTGATTGCTGGTTGGGAACTTCTCTAAGCAACAGAAGGAAATGTTCTCACAGTTTGGGAGACAAGGGTAATTCAGCAGATACAAGTCCAGACTTCTTTAGGTAATTAAGTATTTAACCTTTAATATTGTTAAAAGACTTTATCTTTACTAAATCTAAAATTAGTAAAATTACAGTAAAGACTGTAAAGCTAATAATAGTTGTCATGCACAAACTTTAAAAAATATTATCAAAGTTAGCTTACCCCTTAGGGAAGGTTGCCAAACTTCAGTTTTCTTTTGATAATGGTATTTTTTTTTTTTTTTTTTTTGAGACAAAGTCTCATTCTGTCGCCCAGTTTGGAGTGCAGTGGCACAACCTCAGCTCACTGCAACCTCCGCCTCCCGGGTTCAAGCGATTCTCCTGCCTCAGCCTCCCGAGTAGCTGGGACTATAGGCGCCTGCCACCACTCCCAGTTACTTTTTTTTTTTTTTTTTTTTTTTTTTAGTAGAGATGGGGTTTCACCATCTTAGCCAGGATGGTCTTGATCTCCTGACCTCATGATCCGCCTGCCACAGCCTCCCAAAGTGCTGGGATTATAGGCATGAGCCACCACATCCAGCTGGTAATGGTATTTTCAAAAATTAGGTACTGTAGAATTGTTTCATACCTGGAAGTTAGATTCCAATATTAAAAAATATTGAATTTAGTAAAAATTATTCTTAAAAAAATCTGTTAAGACACTAACAAAATATTTGCATTATATATATATATATTTGTAATTTGTTTTCTTTTTTCATTAATATGTGTATCTAAATTTTTATAATTTAAATCCATGCGGTATGCTAGACCTCCACTCTGGAGAACTGGGAAAATTCAAATGTTAAAAATATATTTCATTAATATCTATTTCTAATTTTTTCTGGTTTTGTTCAATTAGCAGATAACTGTTACTTATTTGACAAATAAATGCAGCATACAAACAAAGAAGAAAAGCTCTTGTGAGTCAGAAAAAAGCACTCCTCTATTACCCCAAATTAAGATCACTTGTACTGGGGCATGAAAGTAGGTGTATCTCCAAGGATCTTAGTCTACAGCAATAATATTGCACAAATACATGCATTCACTTGGAAGGGAGAAATAAATTAGCTCGGAAAATGATCATTAAAAAGCTGGAAACTGTTTTGTTGACCATGAAAGCCTGCCATAATAACCACATTCCTTATACAAAGATGAAATATGAATTTAATGACTTAATAGACTCATCAAAGTCAAGAATAAAATTTCATTTTGCCTTCCAGATTTCATGCTGTCCACCAGCAAGCATCTGAAGTGTTGCTCAGTCTACAATCATTATGGAACGGGTACACCTATCAGACCATAGTCAAGAAGCCAGAGTGAAGCTGGGTGCTATGGCTAATGCCTATAATCCCAGTACTTTGAAAGGTTGAGGCCGGTAGATCACCTCAGGTCAGGAGTTCAAGACCAGCCTGACTAACATGGTGAAACCCCATCTGTAGTAAAAATACAAAAATTAGCCGGGCGTGGTTGCGCACACCTGTAATCCCAGCTACTCAGTAGGCTGAGGCAGAAGAATCACTTGAACCTGGGAGGCAGAAGTGGCGAGCTGAGATCGTGCCGTTGCACTCCAGCCTGGATGACAGAGCAAGACTCTATCTAAAAAAAACAACAACAAAAAAATTGGATAGCTGGAGAGAGCTATCCAATTTTGAGCAAATAGTAAAGCCCGTTTTAATCTACTTTAAAGTACATATGAAAGTATTACTGATATAATGTAATCCAAACAGGTTCTCTATACCTATGAAAACCTGAGACATTTAAAATGAGGAGTGATCATTCTTTGGGTGCCACTATGTTAGCTATAACTTTTTTGTATTACTGTCGGAATCTTTCTAAAATTTCCCTGATTACATTCAAGGCTGATGGATTTGTCTTATTTTTTTTCCCCACACATCTTAAAACAGCTGTTCATTTCAGTAATACCTGAGGTCTTTGAACACAGAAAACATCTATATATTAATTAATTAATTAATTTTTTGAGACCAAGTCTCGCTTTATCGCCCAGGCTGGAGTGCAGTGGCGTGATCTCTGCTCACTGCAATCTCCGTCTCCTTGGTTCAAGCGATTCTCCTGCCTCAGCCTCCCAAGTAGCTGGGAGTACAGGCGCCTGCCCCACGCTCAGCTAATTTTTGTAGTTTTAGTAGAAACGGGGTTTCACCATATTGACCAGACTGGTCTTGAACTCCTGACCTTGTGATCCGCCCGCCTCGGCCTCCCAAAGTGCTGGGATTACAGGCGTGAGACTCCGCGCCTGGCTATACATTAATTTTAAAAATTTGTTTCTGTCTTTCCATCCCCACAACTAAAAGTAGAAATTATTTAATCTTTGTTCTGTATTAAAAGGTTTATTACAATTAGGACTTTTCCATTTCTGAGACAATTATGAGTCACCCAGAAACTAATATTCATATTTGGTTTTGAATGTTTTCAAATTGAATAATTTTTAAATCAGTTTTTGGAACCTATCACCATTTTGCTAATGTTATTTATGCATATATCTTATTTATTCCGTGTTGGAATATAAGCAAACCCAGAGGTAGGACCTACATTATGCCTTACAATAAATGAACGAATGTTCTTTTCTTAGTAAAAACACACATTCTAGAATATTATTTGACAATAGTTGGAAACCACCTTTATAAAAATTGAGAGCATCCAAAGTAAAAAGGTAAGTTTTACAATCCTTTTGAAAAAAAAAACGCTTTGCATTACATGGAAACTTAAGTATTATTTTATAGGAGAGATTAAGACAATCCAAAAGATGTCCATGTTGATCACACTTGTATACACAGAAGAAAATTCAGTAACATCAATCATAACATTATCTCCAGAATAATAATTTATCAAATATAGTGTTTAGGTGGCCTAAATTGCTATAACAAAGAAATCCCAAGATATACAATGACACAATCACAATAGAATATGACTTCTCACTCACGTAACAGTCCTGGGCAATGGGATGTGGGTGTTTTTTCTCCAGGAGGTGACTCAGGAACCCAGGCTCTTCCATCTTGTGGCTCTAGTATAGGATCTCTTGCCTGGAACCAGATGGCAGAAGTGGAAAAGGGGGTGCATGGCATAAACTTATTTCTGAAAAGTCACCTCCACTTGCAAGCCATCAGTTAAATTCAGTCACATAGTCACATCTAACTGTAAGGAAAGCTGGGAAAGGTATTCTAACTGTGCCATTAAGGAGGGGGAAATGCACTAGCTAGTAGCTTCTGCCACATCTGCTAAGACAACCACTTATAATTACAACTACTTGAGAGTTTATATTCTAGGTTTGAGAGTTGTGCAGGTTAGAATTTAGGTGATACATGTTCTTTATACGATTTCATTCTGGAAGAGTGAGTTTGCATTCACTGTGGGTGAACTGGGATGTACATCATGAAGAGTCACCCAGACATAAAACCAGAGCTGGCAAAAATCAGCTTTGTTTGGAAACAGGGGCTTCTGCCACCTGGAGGATAAATGCTGAGTGAAAGACTGGTTCCTGGGAAGCTCAGAGCATCTGTGTGAATGCATTCATTCCCTCTCGTGTTTTAAACTTTGAACTCCAGGTAAAATGGCACATAGACAGAAAATCTTTTCCTTCTTAAACTCTACTCAAGCAACCTGAAGCTGGTTCAGGATTAATCTGTTTCTTTCCTTCAGAGGAAATAGATAAATCTTAGAAATACAAAAGTGAACCAATCCAAGCTGTAGGGGGAAACCCAAGCATCTAGTTGTACAGGCGTGCACCACCATACCCAGCTCAGTTTTGTAGAGACGGGATTTCACCACATTGCCTAGGCTGGTCTTGAATTCCTGGGCTCAAGTGATCTGCCCACCTCAGCCTCCCAAAGTGCTGGGATTACAGTTGTGAGTCGCTGTGCCTAGCTTACTGATGAATTCTTTTTTTTTTTTTTTTCCTTTTTTCTTTCTTTCCTTTTTGTTTTTTTTGTTTTTTTGTTTTTTTGTTTTTTTGAGACAAAGTCTCGCTCTATCACCCAGGCTGGAGTGCAGTGGCTCGATCTCAGCTCACTGCAACCTCTGCGTCCCGGGTTTGAAAGATTCTCCTGCCTCAGCCTCCCAAGTAGCTGGGATTACAGGTGCTGCCTGTACAAAAATTAGCCACCATGCCCGGCTAATTTTTGTACTTTTAGTAGAGATGGGGTTTTGCCACATTGGCCAGGCTGGTCTTGAACTCCTGACCTCAAGTGATCCGCCCTCCTTGGCCTCCCAAAGTGCTGGAATTACAGGCGTGAGCCACCACACTCAGCGGATTTATTGTGTTTTTTAAAAAAAATTCTACTGGAGCATTTTACCTTCTGCTATAGCTGTTATAAAATGCTGTTCCTCTGCTGTTAATAATCCAGCCATGGTTATGGCTATTTCTTGTTCTTAGACACCTTTGCTGTTCTTTGCTGTATCCTCTGGAGTTACCTGGCAATGCCAAGGTGTACTCCTCACCTTGCTCATGTAACCCGAGGAGGATACTAGAAATAATTAGATATCACTGGGATGCTTCCATCCCTAGTTCTTTTTCTGGAATTCTCTAGTCTTGTCAAAGTCGCTCTGCTTGTCTGCAAACTGAGACCAGAGGCTGGGCAACCTCATGTACTGACAACCTATTTTTGGCAGAAACTGATCAAATTTCTTTTTCATCTGGAAATAAGTCCTTTCTTGGGATCTTTTATATAATGCACAGATTAAGATTGTTAATTCTCTCTTATATTAACAAAGAGTAAAATGTGTGTGTCAGCAATCCAGTACCCTGATATTTGCTTGATACCACAGCATTCTACCTGAATTTAATTCACAACTATAAGATGATCAAAGTTCTCTGTCAAGGAAAGAGTAAAGTTGACCCTCTCCAAAAGATGGGGCCAGGCTGGGCGCGGTGGCTCATGCCTGTAATCCCAGCATATTGGGAGGCTGAGGCGGGTGGATCACCTGAGGTCAGGAGTTCAAGACCAGCCTGACCAACATGGAGAAACGGCGTCTCTACTAAAAATACAAAATTAGCCGGGCTTGGTGACACGTGCCTGTAATCCCAGCTATTCAGGAGGCTGAGGCAGGGGAATCGCTTGAACCCAGGCAGTGGAGGTTGCGGTGAGCTGAGATCGCATCATTGCACTCCAGCCTGGGCAACAAGAGTGAAACTCAAAAAAAAAAAAAAAAAAGATGGGGCCAGAACTGGTAACCATGACTATTTACACGAGTTGGTAACCTGTGAATCCAATAACATTGCATTTTTTATTGTTATATCAATGTGCAAATGTTATAAATATATCTAATTTCTATATCTGCTTTTATACTCCATTCATCGCTGTGTAAGGAATCTCTCTGATGCCTTGTCTTGCACCTAGGATGGTAGGTGTGATGGCTGGGCAAAGGAAGGCAAACATCTAGCTAAATATTGATTTGGGTACAGCAGAGTTCTAACTCTGAGTAATTGGTACTTGTCTGCTTCATCCTGTTAAGAAAAAACGGTGTTCCTGGATTGTTGTGATATAATAATGGTACCCAGCCTAGGCTGTGCTAAAAATATGACCCTTGCAAAGTAGATTTCTCTTTTGTTCTTGGGATGAAACTTGCAGCTTTATTACAACTCATAAGAGCACCTATTCTATTTGTGGAAACTATGCTTGCCTGTGTTTACCGTGCATTTGGTCCATTTCTTGCATTATAGGTAGGGTGAGTCTGGTTTGAGTCTGCACAGTACTATTTGCTCTTGTCAAATTTCAGTTTGTACCTTATATCTCAGTATAGTATAAATATTAATAGTACCTCCTGCTTTCAGAAGTATCCCGGTTTGGATGAGAAATTATATGTTCATCTTACACATGTATGTTATAGTACCTACGACACAAGTCATCTCCCAACTCTCCATATTGAAAAGGTTCACAGCTTCCATTACATAAATTAAACACTACAGTTTGGAAGAATAGAATAGTAAGTTTTCATCAAATGGAGTTTTACATTCTATTCAAGGATTGAGGACCGTTCTGGCCTTTTTGGAACAATCTGACAATGCCTCGGCCACATCTCTAAAATCTGCTCAGTACTGATACAGTGGCCACTAGGGCCATGGTCCTTCGGAAGTTCTTGACTCTAGATTTCACCTTAATCAATAGAGGAGTAGTGTGTGCTCTTATTGACAGTGAATATGCTATTGATATTCTTGTCAATTAGAACTTGTCTAGGATTTGCATATTCACATTCAAATAGAAACTACCACATTTCAGCAGTGGGAGAGAAGGAGCTGAGTTACATGGGCTGGTAGCCTTTCAGAAAATTGTGGGGCCGGGCGCGGTGGCTCAAGCCTGTAATCCCAGCACTTTGGGAGGCCGAGACGGGCGGATCACGAGGTCAGGAGATCGAGACCATCCTGGCTAACACGGTGAAACCCTGTCTCTACTAAAAATACAAAAAACTAGCCGGGCGAGGTGGCGGGCACCTGTAGTCCCAGCTACTCTGGAGGCTGAGGCAGGAGAATGGCGTAAACCCGAGAGGCGGAGCTTGCAGTGAGCTGAGATCCGGCCACTGTACTCCAGCCCGGGTGACAGAGCAAGACTCTGCCTCAAAAAAAAAAAAAAAAAAGAAAATTGTGTAAGGCATATTAGCAATATTGTGGACTATGATAAGCCTGTATATAGCGGTAATACTGATAAAATGTTGTATATATTGTAGTCTTAAAGGAATGCATCAAAAATTTTATTGTGTAAGTATTGAAACTGTACATTATGTATTTAAGAGAAAGCAAATTTGAGGCTCAAGTAATAAGAGATCATATGCAGATTTAGGTCTTCTAGCAACAAAAATGGAAGACTAGAGAAAAAAATGCTATAACTTCTTGATTTCACTGTTAGTAGGTAATATCCTGATGTCTTTTCTCCATAATTGCAAGTACATTCAATCTCCACAGGCTGTTTTTATAAAAAATGCCAATTAATTTGTGTCCTTGTAATTAACTAAGGATCTATCTTAATAGATAGATCACTACAATAAAAGTGATGTACCATCTGCCCCACAGCAACAGAAGGATTTTGCTTTGTATCATAAATCAAGTTCAAAGAATATTCTTTGGTAAGATGTTAAACTGCAAACTTTTTTTTTTTTTTTTTTTTTTTTTTTTTGAGACACAGTCTCACTCTGTAGCCCAGGCTGGAGTACAGTGGCATGATCTCAGCTCACTGCAACCTCTGCCTTCTGGGTTCAAGCAATTCTTTTGCCTCAGCCCCCCAAGCATCTGGGATTACAGACGTGCACCACCATGCCTGACGAATTTTTGCATTTTTAGTAGAGACAGGGTTTCACCATTCACCATGTTGGCCAGGCTGATCTCAATCCCCCGACCTCAGGTGATCCACCCATCTCAGCCTCCCAAAGTGCTCCTCAGGTGATCCACCCATCTCAGCCTCCCAGATTACAGGCCTTAGCCACCGTGCCTAGCCATTAACTTGCAAACTTTCACGAGAGTTACCCATCTTGTTCTCTTTGTGAGACAGATATTCATGTGAATTTGAGTTAATGTTATCTATGCTTTGTCGTCTATTAATGTAAAGTTTTCCAGGAAGTATTATTTGACCAGAGTCATTGTGAAACACATATCAGAAATTATTATTATGTCCTTCGAAAATAACCTCCAACATAATCCGTACTTTTGATTATTTTTCTTACTGGATACATTTTCTTACTTGATAAATTGTAGTTCTGGACGTAATGTTGAGTTGAAGATGCAATGCGGTAGCTTCTTTTAGGATCATCTCTGTATTTCTAAAGTATAAAAATATTTGTCATATTTCTTTATCAGTACAGAAAAGAATTATTGCCAGCTTGACTCTACTGGCACATAATTTGACAATGTGTTCTTCATTTAATTTAGATTTTAGCAAAATCTAGAAGATAGGAATCCTGGCAATTGGGGTTATTTACCTCTAGGGCATTTTCAAGCTAAAAGGAGGAGTGGTTCTTTTGACAGTTGTAATGTAAAAGGGGTACAAAAGTTGGAGTCCAGGTCCCACTAAGGGAAATGTCCTATTAGCACAATCCCCACCCCTCCCCCCACACACACACTTTTATCTAAATGACAGTACCCCAACTGTAGGGAGAACTAAAAGAAAAGCAGCCCTTCCTCAGACTGCAGCCCAGCTTCCAGTGATTTGGAAGTCTAGTCTCTGAAATCGGATTGAGGTCGGCCAAGATGACAGTGCTCATAGGGACCTGATCAAAACACACGAAAATATTTTCTGGGGAGAGGTATCTCCTAGGGCTCAAATTGTGTGAACGATCTTTCAAATAAAATGTCCAACACACACTCTTGTGTACCCAAGCACATGAGGTGACAAGACAACATGAAGACTGAAAGAAATCGTAAGTAATAGACCTAGATCTGTAGGGGTTCTGAATATTGGAACTAACAGATCTAAATATTAAAATGACTATGTTTACTATAGCCAAGTAAACAAATCTAAGATAGAAAATACAGTTGAAAACTGTACAGAAATAACATACACACTTTTTTAAAAAGTACCCAGAAATATTTGAACATTAAAAAATATAACTGAAACTAAGAATTTAGCAGTTAGGTTTGACATCAGATTTAAAGGGGAATTACTATAAGAGCGGAGAGAAAAAAAAAACAGAATGAAGCATGGAGAGACAGATAAAAATTACATAAGAGAGAATAATAAACCCAGAGGATGTGATGAAGGAAAAAAACGAACATGTATTTCACTGGAGTTCCAGAAAAAAAAAAAAGGAAAGAGGAAGTGGGTCAGAATAAGTATTTGAGGAGCTTATAGCTGAAAAATTTCCAAACTGACTAAAAACATTGTCATAGCCCAGATCCTCTAAAAAGCAGAGCTTGAGGCAAAAACTTACATGTTTACTTTACTGGTAAGTGTATTCCCACAAGCACAAGAGTGGGGTAAAATGATGTGAGATAGAGAAGGATGCAGTACAGATATAGCATGTGTTATACTAATGTGGGCATACACTCATTGCAAGTCTGTTACCTCTTCTTGCAACCCATCATCAGAAAAGGGATGTGAGCCACTGTTACTTCAACAATCTGGTTCTGAGGAGGAAGGGAGAAAAAACTGTCCAGGAGTTTTCCTCTCCCATTGGGTAGAACCCACTACATGGCATGATACCTCCCACACTTCAAGGTTGTGTACACGTGAGCACCGAGTGCCTCAGCCCACTGGGAAAGTCCCAGGGCAGGACATGAAAGCACATAGCAAGTGTGTGAGATAAGCCACAGGTTGCGCTCAAGTGTGACAAGGATCAGAGAACAGCCACCACAGAGGGCAGATATGAATCTGTGTCAATAAGGTTAGCGCATAGATCTGGGGTAACACAAAAGTAAATCTTGTACAGACATCAGTCCAACCAATTCCAGAAGCCCTACAAGCCCAAAGCAGGATAGGAAAAGGTTTTCACCTAGGCACATTGGAGTAAAACGGCTGAAAATCCAAGGAAGACAGAAACTCTTAAAAAGCAGCGAGGGGGCGGGGCACGGTGGCCCACATCTGCAATCCCAGCACTTTGGGAGGCCGAGGAGGGCGGATCACGAGGTCAGGAGATCGAGACCATCCTGGCTAACACAGTGAAACCCCGTCTCTACTAAAAATACAAAAAAAAATTAGCCGGGCGTGGTGGTGGGTACCTGTAGTCCCAGCTACTTGGGAGGCTGAGGCAGGAGAATGGCATGAACCCGGGAGGCGGAGCTTGCAGTGAGCCAAGATCGCGCCACTGCACTCCAGCCTGGGCAACAGAGTGAGACTCCGTCTCAAAAAAAAAAAAAAAAAAAAGCAACCAGAAAGCAACCAGGGAAGGAGAGCGGGCAGAGGAGGAGTTGCACAGCGCACGCGCGGTATATGTGGCTGGGGAATTCGTGTGACCGTCAGGGTGGAAGCAGGTCTGAGAGGCTCCAGCAGAAGAAAACATAGCTGCCAAAATGTTTGAGTCCATCGACAAGTTTGGCCTGGCCTTAGCTGTTGAAGGAGGCGTGGTAAACTCTGCCTTATATATAACATGGATGCTGGGCACAGAGCTGTCGTCTTTGACCGATTCCGTGGAATACAGGCCATTGAGGTAGGGAAAGGGACTCACTTTCTCACCCCATGGTTACAGAAACCAGTGATCTTTGACTGCCGTTCTCAACCACGTAACGTGCCAGTCATCACTGGTAGCAAAGATTTACAGAATGTCAACATCACACTGCGCATCATCTTCCGGCCCGTGGCTAGCCAGCTTCCTCGCATCTTCACCCGCATCGGAGAGGACCATGATGAGCGTGTGCCGCCGTCCATCACGACCGAGATCCTCAAGTCAGTGGTGGCTCGCTTTGAAGGTGGAGAACTGATTACCCAGAGAGAGAGCTGATCTCCAGGCAGCTGAGTGATGATCTTACGGAGCGAGCAGCCACCTTTGGGCTCATTCTGGACGACGCGTCCTTGACACATCTGACCCTCGGGAAGGAGTTCATAGGTGGAAGCCAAACGGATGGCTCAGCAGGAAGCAGAGAGGGCCAGATTTGTGGTGGAAAAGGCTGAGCAGCAGAAAAAGGCAGCCATCACCTCTGCTGAGGGCGACTCCAAGGCCGTTGAGCTGATCACCAACTCACTGGCCACCGCAGGGGACGCCCTGATCGAGCTGGGCAAGCTGGAAGCTGCAGAGGACATCGCCTACCAGTTTTTACACTCTCGGAACATCACCTACCTGCCGGCGGGGCAGTCTGTCCCCTGCAGCTGCCCCAATGAAGGCCCACCCTGCTTGCACTCAGTGGGCCAACTGGGCCACAGCCTGGATGATTCGATTATTTATTTATTTATTTATTTTGAGAGGGAGTCTCACTCTGTCCCCCAGGCTGGAGTGCAGTGGCACAATCTTGGCTCACTGCAACCTCCACCTTCCAGGTTCAAGAGATTCTCCTGCCTTAGCCTCCTGAGTAGCTGGGACTATAGGCCCGCACCATCACACCCGGCTAATTTTTTGTATTTTTACAGAGGGGGTTTCTCCATCTTGGCCAGGCTGATCTTGAACTCCTGACCTCATGGTCCACCTGCCTTGGCCTCCTAAAGTGCCGGGATTACAGGCATGAGCCACCGTGCTCTGCCATCCCGATGATTCTTAACACTGCCTTCCTTCTGCCCCTACCTCCAAAATCACTGTGAAATTTCATAATTGGCTTAAAGTGAAGGAAATAAAGGCAAAATCACTTCAGATCTCTAATTAGTCTAAAACAATAAAGGCAGCCGGAGGAAAAAAGACAGATCATCCTAAAAGGAACAACAACTGAAATGATAGCTTACTTCTCAGTAGAAGCAATGGAAGCCAGAAGACAATAACATGGCATTTTCAATATACTGAAGGAAAATAGCTGCCATAGTGACTTAGCAAACATCTACAGATATTGAAAATACTCTTTAGGAATGAAGGAGAAATAAATATTTTTTCAAGAAAAAGTAGAGTGAGAATTCATCCCCAGCAAGCCCATACTACAAGTATTAAAAGGTGTTCAGGTAAAAGGAAAATGAGCCCGTGCAGAAGGCCAGAAACAGAGGAAGAAACACGAAGCAATAAAAATAATAATTATGCTAGGGTCTTCGTTCATTTGTGCCGCTGTAACAGAATATCTCAGACTGGGTAATTTATAAAGAACAGAAATTTATTTCCTCAAAATTCTTGTGGCTGAGAAGTTCAAGATCAAGGGGCTGAGAGCCTTCATGCTGCGCCCTCACATGGCAGAAGATGGAAGAGCAAGAGAGAGTGAACCTACTCCCACCAACCCATTAATCCATTCACCTACCTCTTCTCCAAAAGCCCCACTTCCCAAGACTGTTGAATTGAGGATGCAGTTTTCTTTTTTTTTTTTTTTTGAGGCGGAGTCTCGCTCTGTCGCCCGGACTGGAGTGCAGTGGCCGGATCTCAGCTCACTGCAAGCTCTGCCTCCCGGGTTTATGCCATTCTCCTGCCTCAGCCTCCGGAGTAGCTGGGACTACAGGCGCCCGCCACCTCGCCCGGCTAGTTTTTTTGTATTTTTAATAGAGACGGGGTTTCACCGTGTTAGCCAGGATGATCTCGATCTCCTGACCTCGTGATCCGCCCGTCTCGGCCTCCCAAAGTGCTAGGATTACAGGCTTGAGCCACCGTGCCCGGCCTGAGGATGCAGTTTTCAACACAAATTATCAGGGACACATTAGAGCATAGCAACTAGTAACTCTAAATAAATTGTTAACTATATAAAACAAAAATAATGTATTGTGCAGTTTAAAATATTTATAGATATAAGACCACAACGGTATATAATTTGGGAGGGAGGTGTATGGAGTTACAGGGCTTAAAAGCCTCCTACTGGGAAAGGGTAAAAATACCAGTTGACATTAGACTTTGTCAAGTCTAATGCTTGCTAAAAATCTGCATGCTATAGTCTCTAAGCAACCACCAAAGGAAGAGTAAAAGTTGTATAATGTCCTAGCAAATAGAGATTAAAAGTAGAATTGTTAAAAATATCAATTATCGGCTGGGCATAGTGATTCACATCCGTAATCCCAGCACTTTGGGAGGCCGAGGTGGGCCGATCACTTGAGGCCAGGAGTTCGAGAGCAGCCTGGCCAACATGGTGAAATCCCATCTCTACTAAAAATACAAAAATTAGCTAGGTGTGATGGCAGGCGCCTGTAGTCTCAGCTACTTGGGAGGCTGAGGCAGGAGAATCACTTGATCACACCACCACACTCCAGCCTGGCCAGCAAAGCGAGACTCTGCCAAAAAATAAAAAATAAAGGAAAGAAAAGAAAAAAGAGAAATATAAAAGAGACAAGAATGGAGAGACAAAGGAGCATAGAAGAGGCAGAACAAGTATACATCACATAATAATTTGGTAGATGTAAAACCAAATATGTCAATAATTATAGCAAACGTAAAGCAACTAAATGCTACCATTAAAACACAAAGAATGACAGGCTAGTTTAAAAAAATAAACCCCATGGAAAGAAAGTTTAGATTTCATCTCCTCCAAGTTATCTGTAAAACAAAACTATCTATAGCCCATCAGATTTGGTTTGAATTTATAAACCATAGCAATCTCACTTATCACTATATCCTAATTCAGATAATTTTGTTTAGATGGGGTCTCACTATGTTGCCCAGGCTAGACTCAAATTCCTGGGCTCAATCAATACCACTTCAGCCTCCCAAGAAGCTGCCACTGCACCTGGCTTCAGGTAATTCTTTTCTTTTTTCTTTTTTCAGGTAATTCTTTTCTTTTCCTTTGTCTTCAAATGTTAAAGAATCCCTTCATTACTGAGCCAAAAAAAAATTATCTTAGACATACTTTATTGAGACATAGACAATGTCTCTCTCTCTCATTTCATATGACAGTCCATCAGATATAGGAATATGGATACCAATTTTTCTATTTATATATCCCTAGTTTAAAAAAATAATTTTTACATAATCTTCACCATATTTTCATATCATTTATGAAAACAGCTCCTTGTACAGTTGGCCCATTGATCCAGCTTGTTAAATTATTTTCAGACTTTGCTTAAGTGAACCATCATATTGTCACTTTCTTCCATTTCATATCATAGGGAAGTGATACAAAGAGCATGCTTTCTATATTTTCATCTTATTCATTGATAAAAACATTGAATAGAACATATCTGATGACTGTGCTTCAGATCAGGCTTTGAACTTTTTCTAAATTGACTTTGATCCACGAATCATTCTGAAGGTATAAGCAGTTTTAAACATTAATAAATTTGCCTGTGTAGCCAGTTCACATTCCTCCAACTTGTCCATGAGAGGCCTTGAGACGTCTTGAGTTGGCATAAAAGTCCTTGTTAGATGCCTTGCTTAAATTCAAATACCTGGCTGGGCACGGTAGCTCATGCCTGTAACCCCAGCACTTTGGGAAGCCAGGGCAGGTCTCTCAAAAATAAATAAATAAATAAATTCAAATACCTTGGGTCTGCTTCTCAAACTAGATGTGACAATCTCGGAAGCGAGCGCACATCTCCCTTCCATTTGCTTATGGACACAGAAAGTCAACTATAAACAATATGCAAGTCTGCAGACTTAGGTTAGAAAAAGTATGATAATCCAGTACCTCATCCATCTGCGGGCACCGAAGCTGCTAAACATCACTTTTTCTTTTTTGAGATGGAGTCTCGCTCTGTTACCCAGGCTGGAGTGCAATGGCGCAGTCTTGGCTCACTACAACCTCTGTCTCCCAGGTTCAAGCAATTCTCCTACCTCCGTCTCCCAGGTTCAA
>NC_045447.1:99632566-99716113 GCF_002776525.5 Piliocolobus tephrosceles
TCAAGCAATTCTCCTACCTCCGTCTCCCAGGTTCAAGCAATTCTCCTGCCTCAGCCTCCCAAAGTAGCTGGGACTACAGGCACGTGCCACCACTCCTGGCTAATTTTTGTATTTTTAGCAGAGACGGGGTTTCACTATGTTGGCCAGGCTGTTCTCAAACTCCTGATCTTGTAATTTGCCCTCCTCGGCCTCCCAAAGTGCTAGGATTACAAGCGTGAGCCACCGCGCCTGGCCTAGACATGACTTTTTAAAGAAAATGCCACAGTGGAACACACTGGACCTTTGAACCCCTGGAGAAATTCAATGGGTTCCAAAGCATGAATAATAAGTAAAACTAGTAATAGCCTTTAGAAACCCCAGGGGCCATAGTCAAGTTAGAGTGTACTTCAAAAAGTTACGGACTGGTTCATCTGAGGCTCAGAGGGCACTGGTCTCAGAGAATTGAGATGAAGATGCTCCCTGAACCAGAACTCTGATGTCCTTCTTAGTAAATTGGAATCATGACAGTGGACTTCTTTCCTAGAGGAGCTGCATGAGTTAGGATACTTTCTGCTGTACGTAACAAAAACGGACTCAAACTGGCTTAGACAATAAACAAGTTCATTATTTCACCAAATCAAACTCCAAGAGGCAGAGCAGGCTTCAGGCTTGGTGGATTCAGTAGCACAATTCTGCCATTGGCAGCCCAGGAATATTCTTCATCATTCCAACGTGAGAGAGAAATACAATTACTAAAATTGATTTAGACTATTTTCTGGGGTTGAATGGATGTCGGTGAGTCAACCACCAACAGAAGAGTTTTTGAACATTGAATGTAGAATAGAACTCCTAGTTCTAAGCTAGGATTTCTTTCCTGACTTTTAGGGTAGTGTCAACCCTAAGGCAATACGATTGAAGGCAAGGATATAAATTAGCTGACCTAAGAATACACCCAAAGGGATGTAGCTTTATCCCTAGGAACAAACCTCTACACAGTCCTATGATCTTCTCCAACACAGTGGTAACGCAGTTCTTGAATTCTAAACAGAGGTCTGGGATTCAAGTGGGGAAACATTTGTTCCGTGAATACCATGTGTATGGAAACCTTTCTTTTCTTCTGGAAGTTTGAGGCAGAAAATCAAGATGGGAAAGACACCCAGGTACCTTTCTAGTTGGAAACCAACCTAGACTAATTTTTAAAAATGGTAAAACAGAAACTGAATGATTTTATTGGCTGTTCAATAATGGATTTAGTGAAGAGAAGCTGGAACTAATGAATAAACTAAGGAATAGGATATTGCTTTCATTAACTAATGCTACCTCTACCTTTGATCAGGAAGGTATAAGAGGTGGCTATGAACTCTGAGCAATAATCTTTTTCTTTATTTCTTAGTGATTGAAGTGTTTTTAAAAACAGGATTTTTTTTTTCTTTGAGACAGCGTCTCACTCTGTCGCCCCCAACTGGAGTGCAGTGGTACGATCTCGGCTCACCACAAGTTCCGCCTCCCAGGCTCAACAGATTCTCCTGCCTCAGCCTTCCAAGTAGCTGGGATTACAGGCATGTGCCACTCCTGACTGGCTAATTTTTGTATTTTTAGTAGAGACGGGGTTTCACCATGTTGGCCAGGCTGGTCTCCAACTCCTGACCTCAAGTAATCCACCCGCCTCAGCCTCCCAAAATGCTGGGATTACAGGCATGAGCCGCCATGCCTGGCCAGAGAAATATTTTTGACAGCTCAATTTATCGTATATACTAAATTTACAGTGCATGCTAAGAAGAGAAATGTTAATTACCAAAAATGAAACTGATTTTTTTTTTTTTTTTTTGAGACGGAGTCTCGCTCTGTCGCCCAGGCTGGAGTGCAGTGGCCCGATCTCAGCTCACTGCAAGCTCCGCCTCCCGGGTTTACGCCATTCTCCTGCCTCAGCCTCCCGAGTAGCTGGGACTACAGGCGCCCGCCAACACGCCCGGCTAATTTTTTGTATTTTAGTAGAGACGGGGTTTCACCGTGTTAGCCAGGATGGTCTCGATCTCCTGACCTTGTGATCCGCCCGTCTCGGCCTCCCAAAGTGCTGGGGTTACAGGCTTGAGCCACCGCGCCCGGCCATGAAACTGATTTTTACCATAGAATGATTTCAGTGTTCTTAGACATATACATTTGTCTTCGTCATATGGGTTGTTCTTTCAGAGATGAGTATTGAAAAGAGAATTCCATTTCTAGAGTAAGATGAATGTGTAACTTCTATTGACTTCAAGGATTACAATTGCCTCCAGTTGAAGAAATTCTCATTCAAGCCACGTATTTTCTGTCTAGTCTCCCTACCTTTGGATAGCATATAAATTTCTAAGAAATAGACAGGGAGAATGATGGATTTGCATGCAAATGTTGGTATTTATTCCAAATTTAGCCATCCCATACAAGGACACTATGTCAAGAGCTGATGAAACATATTTGAATAATGGAATCTTGGGTTAGAGAAGACCACATCTCTGATGTTTGCATTGCGTTCTATAAATAACTGCAAGTTAATATTGTGCAAATTAACACTTTAATGCAAATATTTCAATGAAACTTTCAGACTCAGCCTCCTGTGTATTAATTTAGCTGACTATCCCTTAGAGACTTCATAATTTATTAATTTGTTCAGAAAATTTGATATGTGCCAGGTGCACTGCTTTAGGTATTGGGGGTATGGCAGTGAACAAGATGGGCACAGTCCTAGTCTTTGTGGTCATTACATTCTTGGACATTATATTCAGGAAATAGCCAATTAATCAAATGAACAAGATGATTTCCAAAAGTGATAAGGTAGTGAGACAGGGTGATATAATAGACAGTGATGTAGGAGTGTAATATGAGCTGGTCAAAGAAAGTGTTTGAGGACGTGATATTTGAGTAGAAACTGAAATAATGCATGGAAGGCAGCCATGTGCACAAAATCTTTATTTACTCCAAGAGAAATAATATATGCAAAAGAACTCTGCAGCACTAGCACAATGCCTTCTTCCTTATAGCTGGTTGGTGCTCCAAAACTTGCTTACTTAAAAAACTGTCACATTTACAATAAAATACTTAGGACTGTAGAAATTAATTTGTCATGAAAAAATATGGACAAATTTAACACCTGCTCCAGGATGCTATAGTCTGACATCTTTATTGGGGGTCACTAAGGATTTAAAGAAGAAGAAGGAATTGCTAACTTCTATTTTCTATTTTACTAGTCAATTTTTTTTTTTTTTCTTTGGTCTCGCGTTTTGACCTAGTCTCGAGCTCTGTGCCCAGTTCTCAACTCGGTGCAAGCACCGCCTCCCGAGTTCACACCATTCTCCTGCCTCAGCCTCCCAAGTAGCTGGGACTACAGGCGCCCGCCACCATGCCCGGCTAATTTTTTGTATTTTTAGTAGAGACGGGGTTTCACCACGTTAGCCAGGATGGTCTCGATCTCATGACCTTGTGATCCGCCCGCCTCGGCCTCCCAAAGTGCTGGGATTACAGGCATGAGCCACCGCGCCCGGCCTGGTCAATTTTAATTACTGTAGCCTCATTAGATACCCTTTGTGCAAATGTGAGTGTCTTTGCCTGCTTTCTGGTTTGATTTTAAGTTGGGATACAAGTTACTTAACAATAACAAGAGTTGGCAGTAGCTGATCTTTCCCAGGTCTCAGACACACATCCATTTGCAAAACATATCCATTTATTCCCACTATATATGTGAACTTGGCGTACAGTCAAAATCAGAAGCACACGTGCTATTGTCCAGAATATTTTCTGAATATTCATTATTTACCAGAAGTATTTTCTGAATACTTGTTATTTAACTCCTGAAGTAACAAGGTTGTGAAGGGAAGCAAAATTGATTTAAAAAAAGGAGCAAGAAGCTTGGGTGTGGTGGCTCATGCCTGTAATCTCAGCACTTTGGGAGGCCGAGATGGGCAGATCACCTGAGGTTGGGAGTTTCAGACCAGCCTGGCCAACATGGTGAAACTCCGTCTCTACTAAAAATGCAAAAATTAGCCAGGAGTGGTGGCAGGTGCCTGTAATCCCAGCTACTCAGGAGGCTGAGGCAAGTGAATCGCTTGAACCCTGGAGGAGGAGGTTGCAGTGAGCTGAGATCATGCCTTTGCACTCTAGCCTGGAGGACAAGAGTGAGATGTCATCTCAAAAAAAAAAAAAAAAAAAAAAAGAGAGAGAGAGTGAGAAAGAGGAGATACCACATGATCTGGGGTATCTAGGTCACTTAATAAACAAGGGAAAAAATATAATGAGGATGATTAAGACATGAGAGGAGCTTCAAAAAGGAGTTAACTATCAAAGGATTAAGACAGGCCTCTTGAGAAATCTGATGACGTCTTTTAAGTATTTTTGCAAAAATACTTGTACTGCAAATGTTAGTTATGAAGAATGGTATCTCCTACTATCCTGCAAAAATCAATACTTGTTTTATTCTTTATTTATTCTGTGATTTGACACTTAGTTGAAATTATAATCTTAATTTTATCCAACTAAGATAAAGTTTTTACATTCCTTAATTTTATGATTCAAGATAAACTTCCAATTGAACCTTTTTTTCACTATTTCTTTTTTTTTTTTTTTGAGGCGGAGTCTCGCTCTGTCGCCCGGACTGGAGTGCAGTGGCCGGATCTCAGCTCACTGCAAGCTCCGCCTCCTGGGTTTACGCCATTCTCCTGCCTCAGCCTCCCGAGTAGCTGGGACTACAGGCGCCCGCCACCTCGCCTGGCTAGTTTTTTTGTATTTTTAGTAGAGACGGGGTTTCACCGTGTTAGCCAGGATGGTCTCGATCTCCTGACCTAGTGATCCGCCCGTCTCGGCCTCCCAAAGTGCTGGGATTACAGGCTTGAGCCACCGCGCCCGGCCTTTTCACTATTTCTATGAAAGTTTTGTTCCCATTCCAACTTGTCTCACTTTTAAAAGTAGATGGTGCATTTGCATACCTAAAGAATAATAATACCAACTCTGATTCAGGCCTATTGCTCTGTATAGCATGCTGGCATTCATTAACCAAGCCAGAAAAACGTCAATGTAATGCATCAAGAGGGAAATTACGATTAAACCACAGCTAGTTTTTCTTACCCCTTCAAGGAACTGTCTGGATGAATAGCTGCTTTTCTTTTCTCTTTTTAGAGATAGGGTCTCACTATGATGCCCCGACTGACTTCTAGACTCAAGGGATTCTCCTATCTCAGCCTCCCGAGTCACTGGGACTGCAGGTACACAACACCACACAGGCTTACGGCTGCTTTTCTATGCCCCAAAGCTCTAAATCCTAGGCTTTTTCCTTCAATGACCCTATACTCCAAAAGAGACGTGGAATGGAAGACACTGGAACTGCTGGTTGTTCCAAAGCAATGGGTTTTTTTTTTTTTTTTTTTTTTTTGAAACAGAGTCTCACTCTGTTGCCCAAGCTGGAGTGTAGTGGCGCTATCTCGACTCACTGCGACCTTCACCTGCCTCCTGGTTTCAAGCGGTTCTCCCACCTCAGCATCCCCAGTAGCTGGGACTACAGGTGTGTACCATCACACCCGGCTAATTTTTTGTATTTTTAGTAGAGATGGGGTGTCACCATGTTGGAACCCTAACCCTAACCCTAACCCTAACCCTAACCCTAACCCAGGCTGGTTGCAAACTCCTCACCTCAAGTGATCCACCCACCTAGGCCTCCCAAAGTGCTAAGATTACAGGCATGAGCCACCGCTCCCGGCCAGCAACAAGCTTTTTATTCCTGGTCCCTGTCACATTCCCTTGGCACTGTTCCACACTGTAATTTTTTCCCTTTTTTACACATGCTCATAGCTGGGCCTGTTGGTTTAATTATTATTTTATTATTCCTATGTTCTTTTAGTTTATTGCTTTCAATGTTGTAGCTTTGTATATTGTCTAGTTTTTACTGTTTTATTTTATTATATAAGCAGTTTATTTTATTCTGCCTTTTACTTACCTTTGATTTTAAAATTTTAAACTTATACTCATCTTTTACCATGTCTTATTTATTTCTATCTCTTCTGTTTCTTATATTTGGTTATACATCTCTTTTTTCTTGCCATCTTGGCTTTTTAGCATGTTGAAGAGACCTACTCAGAACCCCAGAGTTTGTATGAAGATTATTTTAAGCTGAAAATATTTGAAATCCAACAAATGCAAAAAGAAGCATTCTCAGACTTTCCCTTATCTGACTAAAAGCAGCAATTTCTGGGGCTCCCAGAAATCCCCTCTCTTGGGGGGAGGCTTGCATAAATCCCCTCTCTGGGAGGGAGTTTCATGGCCCTGAGGAAAACAAAAGGCTACTTGCACCTGCGTAAACCAACATTATCACAAACTTACCCAAGGACACATGGGTAATCAGGGTCAGACTCAAAACCAGTACCCTTAACACTGCCTACCCTGAGGCTACCCCTGTTCCACACTTCAATTCCATTTCCCAGTCATGGATGAGGAGCTGCACTGCGGATATCACCACAAGAACTTAACCCAGCCTGGAGCCACAGGCGAGGACAGAGTGCTTCATGGTTTCTTTCCCACTCCCACCAGCTTCTAGAACACCCAAGCTGGGGGCATCTTTGTCATTTTCAACTAGAAGTAGACTTAATTCTCTCCAGCTTCAAAACATACCCAACCTGAAAGTCTGCTCCCTGCGGTATGTTCCCATCGGATATACCCACCCATCCAACACTAGTAAAGGTGTAGGACTGGGGACATGGGGAGGGTGATAATTTGGCAGTTTTTCTCTCCTTTCCCAGTGTCTTATAGCTGAAATATGTATATATATATATATTTTTTTGGAGGCCTTAGAAAGTGGCTGAGGAAGAAGTGGGTTTTTGTCTCTAAGGCCACTAAGTAGTGTTAAAACTCTGAGTAAGATAATTCAGCCAGGTGCAGGGGCTCATGCCTATAATCCCAGCACTTTGGGAGGCCGAGGTAGGTGGATCACTTGAGGTCAGGAGTTCAAGACCAGCCTGGCCAACATGGTGAAATCCTGTCTCTATTAAAAATACAAAAATTAGCCAGGCCTATGGTGGTGTGTGCCTGTAATCCCAGCTACTTGGGAGGCTGAGGCAGGAGAATTGCTTGAACCCAGGAGGCGGAGGTTGCAGTGAAGCAAGATGGCGCCACTGCACTCCAGCCTGGGCGACAGAGTGAGACTCCATCTCAAAAAAAAAAAAAAAAAAGCTAGGATCTCATGTCATCGCTTCCCTAACATGACTTTGACCAAATGCTTCCCCTTTCATCAAGTCTGTTTTTGAGTTTTTCTCCATGCACAACCTTCCCAGTTTTCCCCTCTAGGAGTAGTGGTGAGAAGAGCTGAGCTGCAGATGAGCTCCTCACCCCAGGAGGGTTTTACCATGGAAGGAGCTGCTTTTCTAGATTTCTCCTACACGTAACACACAGATCTCTCATTAACCGGGTAGGGCCTATTTAGGACCCAACACTCCAGTATGAATAAAGCATTGTTCTCGCTCCATGCATTAAAAAAAATCATTTATCCAATCCAGTAAGCCCTTTGATTCTTTCTGGATTTACTGAAGGAAAAAATGAGTGGCAGAGATAAACCTTGGTCAATCATGCTAATGTCACTTAATTTGACTTTTGATACCTGAGATCTTGTGACTCTGTAATAGTAATATTACAATTCCCCGATGATTCTGACTCAATTCCCCAATGAATGAAAATGCTGTCAGTATTTATATCCTTCTGCTGATGTACACAAAGATTTTTAGGCATCAGACCTTGATTTAAGAGTCTTTTAAGCTCCATTTTACAGGAGAAGACCTGGTAGGAGTAAAAGTAAGTACATGAAAGCCAGAATGCCTGGTTGAAAATTGCTCCTCTCAATTTAGGTCCTGTTACTTAATCTCTATAAAATGGAGATAATGACACTTAATTCCGTGAATGTTAAATAAATATATGTAAAGTGTCTGGCCTTCAACAAGCTTTAGTTTATTAAATGATTTTCACTCCTAAAATCAAATGAATTCTTGTTTTGATGATTCTATTGCCAAGACTGCAGCCACAAAAATTCTAAACTATAAGAATTATCTCCATAGGCCAGGTGAGGTGGCTCACACCTGTAATCCTAGCACTTTGGGAGGCCGAGGTGGGTGGATCGCTTGTGGTCAGGAGTTTGAGACCAGCCTGGCCAACATGGAGAATCCTCGTCTCTAATGAAAATACAAAAATTATCCAGGAGTGGTAGGGCACGCCTGTCATCCCAGCTACTAGGGAGGCTGAGGCAGGAGAATGCTTGAACCCAGACGGCAGAGGGTGCAGTGAGCCCAGAGCTCAGATTGCGTGACTGCCCTGCAGCCTGGGCAACAAAGTAAGACTCTGTTTCAAAAAAAAAAGAAAAGAATTATCTCCATGGGAGTCATCTTTAAGTGATATGATAGATATATAAATTCCTGAAGAAACTAACCAGCCAATTTTATTTATAATCTTTGTATTGAGTCTACATGCCCCTCAATCAACCACTCCGTTTCTCTGTTTCTTTATAGCAAAATTTCTCCAAGGGCTACCTCTACTCATTACTTCCTGTTCTTTCTTGACATATTTTGTCTGTTTTAGAACATTCTTGGCTATGGTCTAGTTTGCTTCTTCCTCTTCATTCTTTCCTTCATCTGGACCATGAGAAAGTGCTTTTGATCTGACAGTGCTATTTCCCAAGTCCCAGACTGGGATGGAGAAGGGGTTGTTGTCAAACTATTAGAGCTTGTGAAAACACAAATTGCTGGCCCCACTCCCAGAGTTTCTGATTCAGTATAGCTGAGGTGGGGCCCCAATTTCTAACAAGTTCCTAGGCGAGGCTGATGATACTGGAATATATTTTGAGGACCACTAGAATAAGGAGTTCGGGACTCTCTTGCTCTCACAATAAGTGAAATTCTCCAACCTAGTTTTATCAATAACACAGATGTCATTTTGATGTTTCATCTGCTGCTTCTACCATTTTATACCCGAAATGATTCAGAATTCAGGAAAGAAAGACAGGTGCTGTATATTGAATGCCTCAAAAGCCCAACAGCTGACATTTATTACTTACCATGTGCCATTTGATGTCCTAAGCGTTTTATGTAGTCTATCTCATTTAATCCTCACCAAAGCCCTAATATCATTTCACCTTTCAGTAAAGAAATTAAGATACTACTGGGGGTGGTAGCTCATACCTGTAATCCCAGCATTTTTGGAGGCTGAGATGGGAGGATCACTTGAACCCAAGAGTTTGAGATCAGCCTGGACAATATAAGGAGACCCCATTGCTACAGAAAAAAAAAATAATAATAATACCTGGTCATAGTAGCATGCACCTGTGGTCCCAGATACTTGGGAGACTGATGTGGGAGGATCACTTGAGCCCAGGAGGTCAAGGCTACAATGAGCCATGATCATGCCACTGTACTCCAGCCTGGGCATAAGAGTCTCAAAAAAAGAAATTAAGACACCAAAATATTAAACAATTTTCCAGGCCACTCAGTTCTGGAGACATAATTCGAATCAAGGGAGTATGATGTCAAGGCGGTGGTTTTAACCCCTAGGATATGCTATCTTGTGTGTGGAAATATGAAAGTCATCTGAGTATGTATCTATGTTCAGTACAGCCACCCATCTTCCCATGCAAGGATTCATGACCTGTGTTTACCCTTGTTAATGTGGCATAAACTGCTCTCCCAAGGCATCACAGTCAGCTATAGAAGTAGCTACAAAGAATGTTAACGCCACAGTCTAAACTCCTCTAAGTTGAGCAAATTCAGAACAAATACCAGAAAAACAATTTATATTTTTAGATTTTTCTTATTAATAAGATGTTAAATTTCTTATTCTACAAACATTTATTGAACACTACAATTTGCCATGCAGTTGGGGGATTTCAGAGCACCTAATAAACAGCACACTTCCCCATCCCCAAAGTTTTGAATAAATTGAGAAATAGGCAATACATTAGTTTGCTAGGGCTGCTGTAATTGAGACACACAAAGAAGCAAGAAAATGTGACAGTTAAAAAAGTGGACTCACAGATGGAAAAGGTGTTGGAATTAGCAGACAAGGACTTTAAAATAACAGTAGTATATATGTTTAAAAGATTGAGGTGCAGGGAGGTGAACAATATATAGGTAGGGAATTTCATTCCAGGAATAGAAACTACAGAAAAGATGCAATGGAAATGCTAGCAGTGAAAAAATACAATAGTAGAAATGAAGATGTAATCAGTTGGGCTTAATAGCTGACTTGATAGGAGTGGAAGAAACGATCAGGGAACTTGAATACAAAGTGTCTAAAATGAAATGTAAAGAGAAAAATGGGCCGGGCGCGGTGGCTCAAGCCTGTAATCCCAGCACTTTGGGAGGCCGAGACGGGTGGATCACGAGGTCAGGAAATCGAGACCATCCTGGCTAACACGGTGAAACCCCGTCTCTACTAAAAAATACAAAAAACTAGCCGGGCGAGGTGGCGGGCGCCTGTAGTCCCAGCTACTCGGGAGGCGGAGGCAGGAGAATGGTGTAAACCCGGGATGCGGAGCTTGCAGTGAGCTGAGATCTGGCCACTGCACTCCAGCCTGGGCGACAGAGCGAGACTCCGTCTCAAAAAAAAAAAGAGAGAAAAATGAATGAAAAAAATGAACAAATCTTTGAAACTTACAGGTCATAATCAAATCATCTAATAGATTTGTAATTGGAGCCAAAGAGGAACAGGAAAGGGAGAATGGGGAAGGAAAAATACTTGAAGAAATAATGGCCAAGAATTTTGCAAAATTGATGGGGGGCTGAGCATAATGGTGGCAACTCAGATCTAAAATCTTAAACGGGGATATAATGACAACAGTTTTGGCTGACGTCTCATCAGGAGGAATGGAGATGAGCAAACAATGGAACAGCATTTTTAAATGCTGAAAGAAAAAAAAAAGCTGAACCTAGAAGTCCATATACAGTGAAAATATCCTTCAAAAATTAAGGCCAAATAGATAAATTTATAAACAAGAATGGAAAGAATTTATCCCCAGACCACTACCATAAGACATGCTAGGGGAAGTTTTTAGGTTGAAGGACAGTGAGGTCACATGGAAGATCAAATCTGCAATAAGAAATGAAGGATATCAGAAAAAGGAAATAAGTACATAAACATTTTTAAAACCTTTTAATTTTGGATTTAACAGTATCACACATTTTTTTCATTTCTAGAAAAGATGACTGATTTTTAAAGTAAAAATAATATGAACATATCAATATATCATGGGGGCTTTTAACATACAATGTAATGTGGGGTTTATAATACATGACAATAAGAGGATGAAGGATGAGAGGGAGGAAAATTAAATTATACAATTGTAAGGTTCTTACATTGTTTGTGGTCATTTAATATTATTTAAGACTGGGCGTGGTGGCTCATGCCTGTAATTCCAGCTACTCCAGAGGCTGAGGCACAAGAATCGCTCGAACTCGGGAGATGGAGGTTGCAGTGAGCCGAGATCGCACCACTGCACTCCAGCCTGGGCAACAGATTGAGACTTTGTCTCAAAAAAAAGAAAAAAAATATTATTTGAAGTTAGACGTAAGCTAAAGATCTGTACTATAATCTCTAAACAAATGATTATAAAAATAAAAATATATATTTATAGATGACCCTTGAACAATTCAAAGATTGGGGGTGCCGACCCCTGTGCAGTGAAAAATCTGCACATAACTTTTGACTCACCCAAGACTTGACTACTAATAGCCTACCATTAACTAGAAGCCTTACCATTAACATAAAGAGTTGATTAACACATACACTAGTGTCTACATATATTTTGTGCTTTTGTGAGACACAACTTTTTCTGAATTTTTTTGGTATATAGGTTATATAGTTTGCAAGTTTTTCCAAATTGTTGCAAATCTCCAAAAATTTTTCCAACAAATTTATTTTTAAAAATCCACATATAAGTGGACCCATGCAGCTTAAACGCACATTGTTCAAGGGTCAACTATACATATACATGAAGTGGAGGTGACAAATGGAATTCTAAAAACAAAAACTGATTAGCTCAAAAGAAGACAGGAAAAAATAAAAAAGAGACAGAAGAACAAAGACCACATGAGACAAACAGAAAACAAATAGCAATGGTAGACTCAAGCCCAACCACATTCATCCTTACATTGAATGTAAAAGCTAAACCCTCCAATTGTAAGATAAAGATGAACAGACTGGATTTTTAAAAATGTTCTAACATTGTCAGGATGCAGTGGCTCACATCTATAATTCTAGTAGTTTGGGAGACTGAGTTGGGAGGGTTACTTGAGGCCAGAAATTTGGGACTAACCTGGGCAGCATAGTGAGATCCCATTTCTAAAAAAACAGAAACAAAATACAGGATATGAAAACCACCAGACTATATTTTCCTAAGCACATCAATCCAATTCTTAGGTATTACTCAAGAGAAATGAAAACTTATGTCCACAAACAACTGTACAATAATGTTTGTAGCCGGCTTATTCATAATAGCTAAGAACTCTAGGGAAAAAAATCCCAAATGTCCACCAAAAGGAGAAAGGATAAAGAAATTGTGGTATAGTCAGACAATGGAACACTACTTATCAGTAAGAAAGGATTGAACTACTGGCACATGCAGAAACCTGGACGAATCTCAAAAACATGCTGAGTAAAAGCAGCCAAACAAGAAAGAGTGTATACTAAGATGATTCCTTTATATGAAGTTCTGGCGGAGGCAAATGTGATTTACTGTAATAGAAATCTGAACCTACTATTTCTGGGAGTAGGCAGGAATTGACTGAAGGAGGCACACAGGAACTCTCTGGGGTGATGGGAATATTTTGTATATTAATATGGGTATGGGTGGCATGTAAGGTTAACTGTGTTTATGCATTTGTGAAAATGCTTCAATTTGTGGGCTTAAGATTCATATATTTAACTCAATGTAAATTATTCCTCACCTAAGAAAACTAAAGGAAAACATATAAATTATAATTAATCAATATCTTGTTTTTAAATAAAAATATTTAAAAATAAAGCAGAACTTCTAATTTTTAGTTATTTAATTTAAAAAAAGCTGTACTTGGGGCATTTATGTCAGGGATGGCGTGAATTTTTTTTAACTATCTCTGCCTTTATAAAAATTGGTATTGGTGTATTGATTATTGGTACATTCTGATTTTTACTTCTGAAATTTGGTAATTTGCATTTCCTAGAGAAACAATTTATTGAGGGGAGAGCAATATCTGCACTTAAATCACAAGGCAATTGTTTCTCTCTCTCTCTCTCTGTGTGCCTCACAGGAAAATCAGCTGTTCCCAGTTCCATTATGCTTTCAGAAGCAAGCAGGGAACTGCGGACAATCTAACCCTGGAATCATATCACTTGTCAGTGGGCTCAACAGTTATCCTGTCTGGATTAGTTAATTATGGATAAGTAAGTTAACTGTCATTCCAGTTTGCCTCAGATAGTCCTAATTATCATCAACCATCCTTGTAATAATTATGAAGTGAGTGCCTTTCATTCTCAAACACGTCTTAGTTTGGATGATAAATCATGTGGTCATCTTAAGAAATCACTTAAGAAACCTTAAGTGATTTATTGCTCTTAAATGATATTAGGTAGAAAAAACAGATACTGTGACTCATGCCTAAAAAGGCCCATTTTTTAGACGGAATAGACACCATGTCGCTAAATTCAGCTCTGAAACTCCCAGGAGACATGGATTTTAAGAAGTTTTGAAATTACTTGGTGAGAAATGCACGTCAAATATGACCTGGAAATAGGGACTGCCTCTATTGCAGATTTTTAACTTTACAAAAAAAGCAAAAGGTCTCAAATGTCTTTGTGAAAGGAGAAAAAATCCATTGGTAGATTATACCTTCAGATTTTTTCAGTTTTCATTACTGCAAACTTAAGCAGTGGTTCTCAACCACTCAGTTGCAGTCAACACCTCAACATACTCAATGGAAAAAGCAAGGGAACAGATTCTTCCCTGAGGCCTCCAGCAGGAGTGTGGCCCTGCAGATGCCTTGATTTTTTAGCCCCATAGGACCTTACTTTGACTTCTGGGCCCCAAATGGTAAGAGAATAAGTTTCTATTGTTTCAACATTAGCTTTGTGTTAAGGTATTAACAGTGGTAATGGGAAACTCATACAAGGCAAATGTAAAAAGTTCAAATAAAAGTTGGGGAGGGCAACGGAGGAGACAGATATCAGAAAGTAAGAGGTCACATTTGTGATTGCTTTATGACAACATCAAAAGAGCAAACTGTAGAGCTGAGAAGACAGAAGATCTGACCTGGCCTATCCCTCTAATATGGTTTGGTTGTGTCCCCACCCAAATCTCATCTTGAATTGTAGCTCCCATAATTCCCATGTGTTGTGGGAGGTACCTGGTGGGAGTTAATTGAATCATGGGGCCATTTCCACCATACTGTTCTCATGGTGGTGAATACGTCTCGTGAGATCTGATGGTTTTATGAGGGGAAAACCCCTTTTGCTTGGTTCTCATTTTTCCTCTTTGTCTGCCACCATGTAAGACATTCCTTTTCCTTCTGCCACACTTGTGAGGCATCCCCAGCCACATGGAACTGTGAGTCTATAATAAACTGGCAGGGTGCAATGGCTCACGCCTGTAATCCCAGCACTTTGGGAGGCCAAGGCGGGCAGAACACCTGAGGCCGGGAGTTCAAAACCAGCCTGACCAACATGGGGAAACCCCGTCTCTACTAAAAATAGAAACAAAATTAGCCGGGTGTGGTGGCACATGCCTGTAATCCCAGTTACTCAGGAGGCTGAGGCAGGAGAATCACTTGAACCCGGGAGGCAGAGGTTGCAGTGA
The DNA here is from genome assembly GCF_002776525.5 of Piliocolobus tephrosceles. Taxonomy (NCBI): domain Eukaryota; kingdom Metazoa; phylum Chordata; class Mammalia; order Primates; family Cercopithecidae; genus Piliocolobus; species Piliocolobus tephrosceles. The sequence continues at coordinate 99,647,367 of NC_045447.1, forward strand.
TCCGAGATTGCACCACTGCACTCCAGCCTGGGCAACAAAAGTGAAACTCCATCTCAGTAAATAAATAAATAAATCTCTTTTTCTTTATACATTACCCAGTCTCAGGTATGCCTTTATCAGTAGCGTGGAAATGGACTAATATATCCTACCTGTCATTATTATGTGAAACCTCATTTCACTTAAAAATGAGCAACAGATCCATCAACAGATGGATAAACAAAATGTGACATAGCTATGCAATGAAATATCATTAAAGGAACGAAGGACTGATACATGGATACTACAACATGGATGAACCACAAAAACATTATGCTAAGTGAAAGAAGCCAGACACACAAAAATCACATATTGTATGTTCCATTTATGTGAAATATCCAGAATATTCACAGAAATAGAAAGCAGATTGCTGGTTGCTAGGAGCTGTGGGAATAACTCTGGAGACAGAGTTTCCTCTGTGGTTAATGAAAATGTTTTGGAACTGGATAGATGTGGTAGTTGAACGACATTGTGAATATACTAAATGCCACTGAATTGTTCACTTTAAAATGATTAATTTTGTATTATGTGAATTTCACCTAAGCAAAATGAAATAGTCCACTGCAAATATTGAAGAATATGCAACAAACTTAGAAACTGTTTCAGTGATCCCTCCTGAGAAACCTGGGGATTAATGAGTTTCAGACAAAGAAAAAGAAGGGAAGCATTGAAATAAAGCCTGTGGTGAGTCTTAAGTGTGCCCTTTCTGTAGGACTATTAATAAAGCAAAATGATGCAGTGACTGATGCCAGGCACAGTGGCTCATACCTGTAATCTCAGCACTTTGGGGGGCTGAGGCAGGCAGATCACCTGAGGTCAGGAGTTTGAGACCAGCCTAGCCAACATGGAGAAACCCCATCTCTACTAAAAATACAAAAATTAGCCGGGCGTGGTGGTGTACACCTGTAGTCCCAGCTACTCGGGAGGCTGAGGCAGGAGAATCGCTTGAACCCAGGAGGTGGAGATTGCAGTGAGCCGAGATCATATCACTGTACTCCAGCCTGGCCAACAGAGTGAGACTCCGTCTAAAAAAATAAATAAATAAATAAAAGAAAAGATGCTTATAAGAGAAATGGTGTAATGTGTAATACATAGTAGCAATGTGCTCTGAAAATATAGATAATACAACTCTTTAAAATGAGCAGAAGCCGGCCGCGGTGGCTCATGCCTGCAATCCCAGCACTTTGGAAGGCCAAGGCAGGCAGATCACTTGAGGTCAGAAGTTTGAGACTTGCTTGGACAACATGGAGAAACCCCATCTCTACTAATAATACAAAAATTAATTGGGCGCGGTGGCAGGTGCCTGTAATCCCAGCTACTCAGAGGGCGGAGGCAGGAGAATCTCTTGAACCCAGGAGGCAGAGGTTGCAGTGAGCTGAGATGGTGCCACTGCACTCCAGCCTAGGTGGCAGAGCAAAAGTCCATCTCTGAAAAAAAATAAAAAAATTAAAAACTGAGCAGAGAATGCAGAACCTATATGGAAAGTAAACCAAGTCATTGATTATATTATTGGCATTAACATTTTTAAAAGGTCATAGTATAGGAGTTTGCCATTTGGAGAAAATATATGGGACCTTGTCAGTGTCCAGTTAGAGCTGATATGGACTCTAGGTGTCTGCTAAGGTTCTTTAGATATTCTTGTGTGATCTTAAAAATTCCAGCTTAAACTGGACTTACGTGTTCTGTGAATACTGCAGATTGCCTGATTCAACAGCTCGATCACTGTACTCCCTGAGTGCCTTCCATGTAGAAGCTGGAAGAGAGGCTCTTTTATTCATTCCCAACAATTGGCTGGTCACGCTGCAATGAACATCCTTGTACATATCCCCTTTGGGACCCGTGTGCATGTTCCTCTGGGTGTACTGATCATGGATTGTTTGGTCATAGGGGATATAGTACACATATCAAAACAAGTACTCTCAGGCTACTCTCCAAAATGGGTGTGGCTGGATGACGCTCCCTGCAGAGTAGGAGGGTTCCATTTTCCTACATTCACACCAATATTTAGCATTATCTGATATTCTAAGTTTTTCTGATCTGATGGGTGTAAAACTTAGAATATCAGCAATGCAAAATATTGGTGAAATATTTAGGAAAACTAGAAAAACTTGATTTAAAGAATGTAATCAGAAAACACCTTCCTTCTTTCTTTCTTTCCTTCTTTCCTTCCTCCCTCCCCCACTTCTTTCTTTCCTTCCTTCTCTTTCTTTATCTAATTCTTTCTTGACTTCTACTCCCTTTAAATTTATTTAGTGGGAAAGTACTTTCTGTTCCAACTTGAAAATGTACGCATTCCCATGACATTTCTCTTACTTTCAGGAAATAAAAATATCTTGGTGACATTGAATAAAAACACAGTCTCATTTCAGTAACTAAAAGTACATTATGTTAAGTTATTATAAAGTATTTGCATTTAAATTAAGTTAAAATCTTTCTCCTTCCTTTGATGGAACCTTCTACAGGCAGGAACCAGGGGAGGGACTGTGATTTTTCTTCTCTCTATGCTTACCTTCCACTCCATCTATGTTGCTAAGTATGATTTCCTCTAAGAGTGGGGAGGGAGAGGAGATAAAAAGGGTTAGGAACATGATGACTGGTATTGTAAGAGGGTGTTTTCTGGACCTAATAAGTGTTTAGAGCTGACAATGTTCGGGGTGGGAGTATTCAGAGGATTCCGTTGGGAATGCTCAATGGTGTTTTCCACGACAGGGCAATTAGAGTTTCCTCTGACTTGCTGCTCCTGCCTCGGCCCCTCATCCTTTGACTGACTCTACTCAGGAGGCACTCACAGACTTTTTCTGTTAAGATCCTGTGGCTCCCCCCAGGCAGCCCTTCTTGGGACTTAAAAGGCACCAGATTAGCTCTTTCTCCTTAGTGGTCATTTTGCAAAGGTAGCATGAATACATACACTTCATCAATGCCACATGGTACAAAGATAAAATAACATTTATTGGGAGAAATGGATAAGCAGAAATGTGCATAGGTGACAGCTCCTACTGTCATGAGTCCTCCAGGAAGGATGCTTGGACCGATTGTGGGTGGACTGGACTCAGCGTGGCCGTGGTCCCATAGTGAAGAGCTCCACTTCCACATACATTCCATATTCGTAGAAAAATAGAGACAAGGATCATCTACACGCCTTTGTAGCAATGGACAACCTCTGGGTGGGAACAGGCTTTATTAGAAAGAAGCAACCTCTGAGATTAATTGTCATGTTTTAGCCTGTTTTCCCATTGAGTGAACTCAGATCTGGTGAGCCAGCTCTTTACGAGGCTACTGAAAGGACATAGGGAATCAGCCTCCAGGACCGTCCTGAGCAGTCAGCGTAGGCATCCATTGCCCTGACCAACTGGAAGTACAGGCCCATCCCAAAGCAACTAACTTCTTGCTTTCCAGCGCCGGAGTAGTGAGTGAGTCTACCTCTGCCTTCACAATTTTCTAGGGGTCAGATACCAGTCCACTGTGTCTCCCTGGCTAGTAGAATAAATATAAAACTCTCTAAATAGTACTGTTGAAGCCTCTCTCTTAACTAAGGTGAAGGAGCAGATATTCTGTCTCTTTCCATTCTAGGGATGAGAGTCAAAGAACAACTGTTTCCAAAGAAACCTTCCTAACAAATTCTCTTTTGACGCTTTTATGGCCTAAATATGAGGATGATTTTGAACACCTACTTAGAAATTTTTGAATAGTGGAATAATGAATTCTTTGAAATAAAATCTTTTTTTTTTTCTTCATAGAAACTGAGCATGGGATGTTTATAAAGACTTTGACGGTTGGTTCTCAACTCTGGCTGGATATGAGAATCACTGGAGGAGCTTATGCCTTGCCTGCACCCTGACCAGTTAAATCAGAGTCTCTGGAGGTGGGCTCTCTAGGTGATTCCAATCTACAATCAAGGTTGAGAACCACTACTTATATAGAAACAAAGGCTTTGAATGGGAAAACAATTACATTGGGTGATTAAACATAATTTCCAGGCCGGGCGCGGTGGCTCATGCCTGTAGTCCCAGCACTTTGGGAGGCCAAAGCGGGTGGATCACAAGGTCAGGAGATGGAGACCATCCTGGCTAACACGGTGAAAACCTTTCTCTACTAAAAATACAAAAAATTAGCCAGGCGTGGTGGCACGTGCCTGTAGTCCTAGCTACTCAGGAGGCTGAGTCAGGAGAATCACTTGAACCCGGGAGGTGGAGGTTGCAGTGAGCCAACATCATGCCACTGCACTCCAGCCTGGGCAACAGAGTGAGACTATCTCAAAAAACAAAAACAAAAACAAAGCAAAAAACATAATTTCCGCCAGTTCCTCCTCTCAATTATGGATCTATTCAGTTCATGTGGTGTATACCTTTTTTTTCCTTTTTTCTTTTTTGACAATATCGAGTCTTGCTCTGTCACCCAGGCTGGAGTGCCAGGGTGCATCATGGCTCACTGCAACCTCAACCTCCTGGGCTCAAGCAATGCACCCATCTCAGCTTCACAAGTAGCCGGGACTACAGGCTTGTGCCACCATGCCCCAACTAATTTTTGTATTTTTTGTAGAGACAGGGTTTTGCCACGTTGCCCAAGCTGGTCTCAAACTCCTGTGCTCAAGCAATCTGTCTGCCTCAACCTCCCAAAGTGCTGGGATTACAGGTGTGAGCCACCTTGCCTGATTTGGTGCATGGCTTTTAAAAGCAGGCAACCCAGTGCCATTCCAATTTGCATTTGGTGCACAGGGATAGGCTGCAGTTAGTGTTTCCAGGAGTTGTCCAGAATACATATTTTGCTTTTGTTTTGTGTTTTTCTGTTTTCTTTTGTCTGCTAAGTTTTGTGGCTGAATTTTCGAGTTGTGCTTTCCACCTCTTTCTTTGAGGAACTCTTTATACCCCTGTCTGACACAGTGCATTTTGTCCCCTTATCCACTTGCCGTTGTGGACATCAGTGAGTACATCCACAGCCTCAGGTAGGTGGCTATTTATTTATATTATTATTATTGTTTTTTGAGACAGGGTCTCACTCTGTTGCCTAGGTTGGAATGCAGTGGCACAATCTCGAGTCACTGCAACCTCCACCTCCCAGGTTCAAGCAATTCTCATGGCTCAGCCTCCCAAGTAACTGGGATTACAGGCACATGCCACCACGCCTGGCTAATTTCTGTATTTTTAGTAGAGATGGGGTTTTGCCATGTTAGCCAGGCTAATCTTGAACTTCTGACCTCAAGTGATCTGCCCACCCTGGCCTCCCAGTGTTCTAGGATTACAGGCGTGAGCCACTGCACGTGGCCAAGTGATTCTTTAGAATTCCACCAGCAGCTATAATCTCTTGCTTCCTCTTTCCCATACAATCAGCTCCAAGTGCTAAGATTTAGGCATCTATTATGTGCCAGACATTGTTAAAAATAAATTCTTTATATTTCAAGCTTTCTATATATGATCTTATTTAATCTTTCCAATTATGCTAAAAAAGAATGGGTGCTATTATTATCTTCCCCATAATATTACCTTTCCCTAAATGGAAGAAACTGAAATTCTTTCCATTTCAATCACACCTCAAAATAAGGAAAGAGACTCCATGGTTCCCGGTTATAAACAACAGAAACTGACCCTTGCTGATGTAAGCAGGGAGCACATTTATTAAAAATGTCTTGGGTTTGGATGCGAATGTCTTCTTGGTGTCAAAATTCTATTGATTTTATAACTCATCTTTATCCTATTTGAGTTTTTTAATACATTTAAGGTTGACAAAGGACAGAAATTCTTTACGTTTTTGCTTCTACAAGACTATGAACCTGTTAAAAACCAATAGTGTTCCTTCTTACCAAGTAGCTAGTGGAGGGTCTTGAATATGTTGTGCACTGATTAAATGTGTAACTCGTTGAGACATAGGTGGATTCTGCCTTCTAGCATAGGGGTGAGGTGTGCTCTGAAGCAAGCCATTGCTTAGGAGCTTGTGAGAAGGACAAAGTCCTGGGCCTCACCCTGAAACTGCTGAATCAGGATCTGGGAATGAAGGAGCAGGACATGTTAACAAGCTATTCAGATGATTCTGAGGGACTCTCGGGTTTGAAAAGCTCTGCTTTCATGGCTCCTAGTCTAGTAGACTCATGGAAAAATTCATTTATAAACAAATATTCACTATTTAATCTGCTAAAATCCATAGTAACAAGTAATGCCTCCTTACTAAAATGAAACAGGTATGAGTTCACCTTAAAACTGTGATGTCTTTCTCATCTTCTCCTGCCCTAAGCTGCTTCATCCCTTCCTTTTTCATTTGTGTGCTGTTCAGAAATCAAGGCAGAAGTCAAGTGACATTTGCTCACTTGTGTGACACACCGAGTCACACTCAACCCACACTGATCAGGATAGGAACTTGTTTCTTCCATCTAATGACTTGAAAGAGAAGGGAGCATCAGCTTCAGTGAATGTGTGTCAGCCTAGAGAGATAGATAAGAGCATCTACCTCTCTGTATCTATCTATCTATCTATCTATCTATCTATCTATCTATCTATCTATCTATCTATCTATCTATCGAACTCACTCATTACCATGAAGATGGCACCAAGCCATCTCATGAGGGACTTGCCTCCATGACCCAGACACCTCCCACCAGGCTCCACCTCTAACACTGGGGATTACATTTCAACATGAAATTTTGAGGGAACAAACCTCCAAACCATATCAGCCAGCTTTCTCTAGAAAAGTGATTCTCAACTTTGGCTTCACATTAGAATCACCTGGAAGATTTCCACCAACTTTCATTACCCCGTGCTCTGGAGATTCAGGTGGAGCCAGGAGAAATGTGGATCTTCCCAAGTTGCCCATTCTTTGCCACTTACCCACTTTGAAATCAATATATGACTGGTTAACTGCAACTTACGAGATACTATTGCTAGCAGCTCTTTGGTCCTTGTGGATGGCCACAAATCCCTCCAATGGTACCAGGTTGGCCATAAAATATGCTGCCCCTCCAGACCTTCTGCTTCTGGGACTATTCCAGGAGTTTGGATTCTAACTAAAAATGTTTCTTGCCTCTCTGAATTGGAATCCCAAGCCCTCTGAGAGCTTAATTTAAAAAAAAAAAATGTTGTATTGCTGTATAAAGCGTATACCATAGCTACAGTTAAATTATTTTTAGTAAATTTACAAAGTTGTAAAGCTATCACCACCCCAGAAAGATGCCTCATGACCCCTTACAGTCATTCCTCATTCCCACTCCCGACCATGCTCAAATTCTATTTTTTTTTTTCAAATTCTATTTTTTTTTTTTTTTTTTTTGAGACAGGGTCTTTCCCTGTTGCCCAGGTTGGAGTTCAGTGGCATGATCATGGCTCACTGCTGCCTCAACCTTTTTGGCTCAAGCAATCCTTCTCACTCAGCTTCCCAAAGTGCTGGGACTATAGGCATGAGCCATCGCACCTGGTCAAATTCTTTTTTCAAAGAGCTGTATTGAGATATAACTCACATACCATACAAATCACCTATTGAAGGTGTACAATTCAAGGGCTGGTAGTATTTTCAGAGTTGTGGGCCCATCACCACAATCTATTTTAGAGCATTTTCATTACCTAAAAAAGAAACCCTATACCCCTTAGCCATCACTCCCGACCTTCTATCTCCCCTAGCCCTAGGCAACCACTGATCTCCTTTTTGTCTCTAGAGGTTCACCTTCTCTAGATATTTGACATCAATGCAATCATATAATGATGTGGTCTTTTGTGACTGGCTTCTCCTTTGAACATGATAGTTTCAAGGTTCATCACCCATGTTATAGCATGTATCAATACTTCATTTTTATTGCTGAATAGTATTCCATTGTATGAATATATCACATTTTATTTATCCATTCATCAATTGATAGACATTTGGGTTGTGTTCACTTTTTGGCTCTTAGGAATAAAGGGACTGTAACCTACTGTTGTAACAAGTAGCGGAGAGCCAATCACAGAAGCTGAGTTTCAGCCAATCACAGGCAGCCGACTGTTTAAACCCCATTCCAATAAGGCAAATGTGGAGCTGTAACCAATCTACCTGTTTTCTGACCTCACTTCTGTTTTCTGTATATCATTTCTTTTTTCTGTCCATAAATGTCATGTGACCATGTGGCAGCCCCAGAGCCTGATTTGTTAATTGTTCTTTGCTCAATTAAACTCTAAGTTTGTCTAAAGTGTTTCTTTTAACAGGACATTCATGTACACATTGTGTGGAAATAAGTTTTTATTTCTCTCAAGTATATACCTAGGAGTAGAATAGCTGGGTTATAGGGGTAGCGTATGTTTAGTTTTCTATTCTTTTCTTTTTTTATCTTGAGACAGGGTCTCACTTTGTTGCCCAGGCTGGAGTACAGTGGTGGGATCATAGCCTTGTAGCCTTGAACTCCTGGATTCAAGTGATCTTATGGCCTCAGCCTCCTTAATAGTTAGGACTACAGACGTGCACCACCATGCCTGGCTAATTTTTTAAAATGTTTTTGTAGAGACTGGGTCTCACTTTGTTGCTCTGAATGGTCTTGAACTCCTGGCTTCAAGTGATCCACTTGCCTTGGCCTTCCAAGATGGTGGGATTACAGGTGTGAGCCAGTGTGTCTGACCTGTTTTAGCCTTCTGAGGAACTGCTACTCTTTTCAAAGCAGCTGTGCTATTTTACATTCCTATCAGCAACGTATGTGGGTTCCAATTTCTTCACATCCTTACCAAGAATTGTTATTATGGATCTCTTTTAGGGTGTGAAGTGGTATCTCATTTGTATTTTCCTGATGGCTAATGTCGAGTATCTTTTCATGTGTATACTGGCCATTTGTAGTTCTTATTTGGAGAATAGCCTCTTCAGATCCTTTGCTTATTTTTAGATTGGATTACTTGTTTATTTATTATTGAGTTGTAATAGTTCTTTATATGTCCTATATACAAGCCTTGTATCAGATATATGAATTGCAAAAATTATCTTCCATTCCTTGGGTTGTCTTTGGACTTTCTTAAAAGCTTCTGCCACTCTTGTGATACTCTGCTTCATGCTGGCTCATGTTATAGTGAGTTGTTAACATGTACCACTCTTCTTTGAAATCAGAAGCTAATTGAGGTGCATACCTTTGTTTTTGTATACCACCAGAAACCTAGATTGCTTTCTGCACATGAATAGTGCATTTGGGATTTGAGGCCTGCATGCCAGATCCTATTGTATGAACTATTTTGAATGTTTCTAAAGCCAGAGATTTTGTTTTCTACATCAAGACAACCCAGCTGCCTTGTATCTGGATAAAATAAATGGGCGAACATAATTGATTCTATCCATTAACAATTGTTCCCTTTACCAAGAAAAAAATAGTGTTGCTATGTGAGTTACCATTTTATACATAAGCTGTATTCCGAAAATTCACCTGTATGGTCGTTATTTGTAGTGCTGAACATATTCTCACCTAGTACCAGTGTGATAACAATGGCTCAGTTTGCGATTCCGGGACTCAAAGTCAACTGCATTTCTGAAGAAGTTTACTGTAAGCTGTACATCATGGCCAAAGGAGCCCTTCATGATCTGGTCTGGCCTGGGAATGGAAGCATAACTCATCGTGTGATCTCCACGGGGAAGTGTGTTAGGGCATCAAGCAGCTGCATAAACATGTGTCTCCTCTCTGGGTATGTGTGTTGTAGACCCAGTGACCTCTGGTCAGCAAGCCTGAAGTGAAAAGAGGATTTGGGAATATAAGGAGCATCCCTAACAAATCCTAGTGGAGACCAGTTATTCCTAGGGATGGGATGTGTGAATTTAGGTCAGGGGTCCTACCCAAATACCAATCTCAAAGAAAAGTGAATGCTTGAGTATTATGCCATATCAAAATGATGGCCATGAAGATTATGCTGTTACAAAGGCACATGTTTATAAGCAGAAGAACGTAGAATCTCATATGTTAAACAGAACCCCCTCAACATACACACCCAACAAAGGAAAGCAACAAAATAAAAACAAAAGTCCCGGCAGATGAAAAAAAAAAACTAGAAACAAAGAAACCAAAATCCTAACGATAATTTATTCATGTGGAATTACTTTTTTCTGCTCTTCTTTTTTCTGAATTACCTCCAATTTGCTTAGATTTATTTTAATAGTAAAATCCAGGACAATTTCTCTGCCTATGTTTAATTTCTACAAGGTCAGGGGTCTTGTTTGTCCTCTGTACAGAGACATCACCACTGCATAGAAGAGTTCTTGGTGCAAAAAAGGGGTTTAATAAATATTTGTTGAGTTAGATAAGTGATCAATAAAAAAAGCATCAGAATGGAAAAATAAGTAGAGTTTGGAATGCAGTTATGGACTTCAGAGTAAAAGAGGTAATATTGTCATCTATTTTTCTCATGTGGAGGAAAGTCTGGCACCATGTAAAGATTCGAGGAATCATTTTTTGAGGTCTGTGCTGTGGAGAAAGTTTTTGAAACATAAATGTAGTTGGCCATCAGCAGAACAAAAGTAATACACAGAAGTAAAAGTTCCAGACCAAAATCCTAAGAAATAGGCATTCAATGTCTTCTCCAGTCTCCTTTAATTTCCAGAAAGGTTGCGCTGCAAATGTTTGGCAGATGTCTCTAAGTGGTCTCTGTTTTCATTGTAATATGTGCATGGAAGGGTATGTCTTGATTAACTTAGATTCTAGTGGAATCTAGAAGTTATGATGTTTCTTGGAATTCTTTAGTATAATTCCAGATATTCCAACACTCATGTGCTGCCATTATAATTTCTGTTAATTCTGAATTTCATGTATTGGCATATCTGCTGCAATCCTACTTCTCAAACATCCCTAAGGAGGAAAAGGCTGAGAAGCGCCGGAAATGTTATTAATCATAGTTTGTAACAGAGGATATTTTTGCTCCCTTACCACTTCCCAAAATATTTTATCTGGATTATTTTCAAATTATTTTGGCAATCCTTTGATAGGAAAGATTGTTACAGTAGGTTTCATTTTGGATCCTTATATAGCTACTCCTTCCAGTTTTGAATGAGTCATATTCTTAGTCTTAATTTCACATAATATATTCCCACTTAATAATACCAATGAATATAAATCTCATTTGTTTTCAAATATATTTTAAGGATAACTGGCACAGAAGGATGGAAATATACCATTCTATAAATAACAAAATTATCTTCATAAATTTCCACTTTTTTTAACGTTGACAAAGTTCTCCAGAGATTTAAGATGAATAGAGATTGCATAGATTAAGGTGGCATTTCATATCTCCTTTCTAAAAGGTAAACATGATTTTTATAGCTTCTAAAAAAGCATGTCTAAAGGATAAAGAGAGAAATTTAAAAGATTATGTCTCATGCAAGCATTTATACTTTTATTTCCACTTATTTTAGAATAAAAGTGATTTTACATTTTATCTCAGGGCTGACAATCATCAGACACAATATAAATCTTTAAGTATCTGAAAGGCTGCTTTTCAGGTAACCTGAAATGATTTTTTCTCTGAGTACTTGTAAAGTACACACTCTGAAGCAGGAGCGCCTTAATAGTTTTATAAACTCAATCAATAGAACGCATTTTTTCTTTTGTCTCTTTCTTTCTCTCTCTCCCTTCTCCTCTCCTCCTCTCCCCTCCCCTCCCCTCCCCTCTCTCCCTCTCTCTCTCCTTCTTTCCTCCCTCCCTCCATTCCCACCTTTCTTTCTCTTTCCCTCCCCCGTCTCTTCCTGCCTCCCTCCTCCCTCACTCCCTCCCCCATCCCCTCTCATCCCTCCTCCCTCCCACCCTCCCTCCCTTCCTTCCTTCCCTCCTTTCTTTCTCTTTCCCTCCCTCCCTCCCTCAGTCTCTCCCTCCCTTCCTTCCTTCCTTCTTGCTCTTGCCGTGTAACCCAGGTTGGAGTGCAATGGCAAAATCATAGCTCACTGTAACCTCAAACTCCTGGGCTCAAGGAATCCTCTGGAATGCATTTTCAAAGAGATGGTAGTAGGTCTTCTCCTCAAAGATGTTTAACAATGGCACCAGGCTGGGTGCGCTGGCTCATGCTTGTAATCCCAGCACTTTGGGAGGCTGAGGCGGGCAGATAACCTGAAGTCGGGAGTTCAAGACCAGCCTGACCAACATGGAGAAACCCTGTCTCTACTGAAAATACAAAATTAGCCAGGCGTGGTAGCGCATGTCTGTAATTTCAGCTATTTGGGAGGCTGAGGCAGGAGAATCGCTTGAACCCAGGAGGTGGAGGTTGCGGTGAGCCGAGATCACACCATTGCACCCCAGCCTGGGCAACAAGAGTGAAACTCCATCTCCACAAGAAAAAAAAAAAGGGGGGGGGGACCGGGCGTGGTGGCTCACGCCTGTAATCCCAGCACTTTGGGAAGCTGAGGCGGGTGGATCATGAGGTCAGGAGATCGAGACCATCCTGGCTAACACGGTGAAACCCTGTCTCTACTAAAAATACAAAAAAAAAAAAAAAAGAAAGAAAGAAAAAAGAAAATTAGCTGGGCGTGGTGACAGGCAGCTACTCAGAGGGAGGCTGAGGCAGGAGAATGGTGTGAACCCGGGAGGCGGAGCTTGCAGTGAGCCGAGATTGTGCCACTGCACTCCATCCAGCCTGGGTGACAGAGTGAGACTCTGTCTCAAAAAAAAAAAAAAAAAAAAGGGATCAAGTTTGGCATGGTAGCATGAGCCTATGGTCCTAGCTACTGCGGAAGCTGAGGCAGGAGGATGGCTTGAGCTCAGGAGTTCAAGACAGCAGTGAGCTATGACCATACCTGTGAATAGCCACTGTACTCCAGCTCAGGTGACAGAGTGAGACCCTGTCTCTAAAAAAAAAATTAAATTTAAAAATAAAAAAATTAAAAATGGTATCAGCAGCCATGAATGTGGCAAAAGTAAAGTACTTGAACTTAACTTTCAGTACCAAGATAAATAGCCTCTAGATAATGTGGTCAAGTGGAACGGAATAACTGAGATATCAGAAAATTGAAAATTATTACATTATATAATTTTATATAGGTTCATGAATTTCTCTGATTCTCGAACTTTAAGCAACACAGTCTGTTTCACAAATGAGGACACTGGGATTTATCATGTTCAGGACACTTGCTCAAGATCCTTAGCCAGTTAAATATGGAGAACTGAGCAATGGTATTAGTCTCTATAAAAGACACAAGGACAGAATGAATGGGTGAAGAAAAACCGAACCTTTGGAAGTATGAGACAGATGGAGGGGGACAATGACTTAGCCATTCAGGAAGGGTGACTCATGAACCATTGGTGGGAAATCTGGGCAACCACCTCTTTTGTACCACAGAACTGCCCAGAAGACTCAGGAACTGATGGAGCCAGGTACCCCTAGAGGCAGAGTGTAGGGTGAAGTTGAAACAAGAGAGTGTATTTAAGAAGCACCAGGACCTGACATCTCCCTGATTCCATATGGCTTATGACTGCCCCTCCTCAATGTCTGCAGACGACTGGCAAGTATGAAGAGAAAATCTCTGGCAAGGAGAGGTTAGTGAGGGCTAGGGAGGAGACACTAGAACAGGTGAGAGTTGGAGTACCTTATGAAAAAGAGAATTAAGTTAAAAAAATATATATTATATATAATAAAATTATAACAAGCACTAAAAGAGAATTTAAGTCACTGAACAGTAACTGTTTGATGTAACATTTAAGGCAAGATTACTTTAAATTCCCCAATTTACTTTGCACTTTCCACGCCAACATGTATTATTTTGCAGCAACATACCTGTTGCAATGTTTCATGTTACTCATATTGCTGGGACAATGGTAATACAGCAGAGTAATGATTATTTTCTCCTTCAGTGAGATAAAGCCAATGGAAACTGAAATTTGATTATTATTTTCTCTTTTAGAAAACTTTTTTCTTTCTTTGAGACAGGGTCTTGCTTCGTTGCCCAGGCTGGGGTGTGATCATAGCTCACTGCTGCCTAGAATTCCTGGGCTCAAGGGATCCTCTCACCTCAGTCTCCTGAGTAGCTGGGACTATAGGCCACACCACCATGCCCAGCTAACTTTTAAAATTCGCAGAGACAGGATCTCACTATGTTGCTCAGTCTGGTCTTGAATTCCTGGTCTCAGTCAATCCCCCTACCTCACCCTCCCAAAGTGCTGGGATTATAGGTGTGCCCAGTTCAGAAAACTCTTATTATGAAAACATTAAATATGTACAAAAGTATAGAGAATAGTAAAATGAACTCTTATATTCATCACCATCTTCCACAATTATCAACAAATCTTATTCCCTCTCACCATTCATCCCCAGCCCCACTGAATGATTTTGAGGCAAATATCAAGCATCATATATTTTCATTCATAAGTATTTCAGTATGGCTCTCCAAAAGACACACATTTTTTAAAAAGGTTACTACAATGTCATTATCCCACCTGAAAATTTTAATTTCTTTTTTATTTTATTTTATTTATTTATTTATTTTATATATATTTTTTATTTATTTAGAGACAGAGTCTCACTCTGTTGCCCAGCCTGGAGTGCAGTGGCATGATCTTGGCTCACTGCAACCTCTGCCCTCCAAGTTCAAGCTATTCTGCTGCCTCAGCCTCCCGAGTAGCTGGGATTACAGTCACCTGCCACCACGCCTGGCTAATTTTTTTTGTGTTTTTAGTAGAGATGGGGTTTTACCATCTTGGCCAGGCTGGTCTTGAACTCCTGACCTTGTGATCCACCCACCTCGGCCTCCCAAAGTGCTGGGATTACAGGCATAAGCCACAGTGCCTGGCCAATTTTAATTTCTTAATAACATCAAATATCTGGTTAGTGTTCACATTTATTCAATGGCTTCCAATTGTTTACAGTTTATTTTAAATAGGACCTAAAGTTTATCTAATTCATAAGTCCTTTCAATATTTATTATTTCTACTTTTAAATTTATTTTTATTTTTATTTATTTATTTATTTTTGAGACAGGGTTTCACTGTTGCCTAGGCTAGAGTGCAGTGGTGCAATCTCAGCTCACAGCAGCCTTGACCTCCTGTGCTCAGGTGATCCTCTGGCCTCAGCCTCCCAAGTAGCGGGGACTACAGGCATGTGCCACCATGCCTGGACAATTATTTTTGTGGAGTTTTTTTGTTTGCTTGCTTGCTTTTTGTAGAGACAGTGTTTTCCCATGTTGCCCAGGCTGGTCTCGAACTCCTGGGCTCAAGAGATCCTCCCTGCCTCAGCCTTCCAAAGTGCTGGGCTTACAGGCATGAGCCAATCGCACCCAGCCTAAGTTTATTAATTTTATATCATACATGCAATTGGTTGATATGTCTTATGTTTACTTTCCTTTTGACAGAAACTTGAGAGTTTCAGTATCTATGCATTAGACAATTCATTGATGAAATGTAAGAAATCTACAAATGTAGTTAATTTTTTTAG
Organism: Piliocolobus tephrosceles; assembly: GCF_002776525.5. Lineage (NCBI taxonomy): Eukaryota > Metazoa > Chordata > Mammalia > Primates > Cercopithecidae > Piliocolobus > Piliocolobus tephrosceles. The sequence goes on from NC_045447.1 coordinate 99,662,729, forward strand.
TAAAAAAATTCACATACTGATAGACCCCAGGAAACTGCTTGAAAATTAATTATTAATGTAAAAGTGATTTGAGAAAGAATTTTAAAAGGAAAATATATATTAAATATTATGTTATGTATGTATATTGTTATTAGGGTAATAATTGGGAGTTAATGTCTCTCTCAGATTCAGTGAAGCACACTCTTCTGGTTTTTCTTCTGCTGTTTACTCTGAATCCTTTATTAGGTCCTCTTCCTCTACCTGACCGCTAAATGTTGGGGTTGCTCAGTAGGCCATTTGAAGCTCACTTCTTTTGCATCATTTTTTTATGAGATCACAGTAATACCCCTAGTTGTAAATGATGTCTTTTTTGGCAAAACTGACCAAAAATAGTTTCACATAGCAAATTCAAAGACAAAGTAAAAAGGACAAATGACACACTGGCTTACAAAAATTGCAGCTTCAATCAAGAGTTAATATATAGAGCTTCTTAAAAACAGAAAAGAAAATAATTGGCCAGGCATGCTGGCTCACACCTGTAATCCCAGCACTTTGGGAGGCCGAGGTGGGCAGATCACCTGAGGTCAGGAGTTCGAGACCAGCTCGGCTAACATGGTCAAACCCCATTTCTATTAAAAATACAAAAAAGTAGCCAGGCGTGGTGGTGCGTGTCTGTAATCCCAGCTACTTGGGAGGCTGAGGCAGGAGACTCCCTTGAACCTGAGAGGTGGAGGTTGCAGTGAACCAAGATCGCACAACTGAACTCCAGCCTGGACTACAAGAGCGAAACTCTGTCTCCAAATCATCATCATCATCATCATCATCATCATCAATGATCCTATAGAAAAATGGGTTAGAGACAGGCATGGACTGATCATAGAAAAAGATGCAAATGGTCATTAAAAAGATATATTCTCCACCTCACTCATGATAAGAGAATGCAAATTAGAACTAAGAGAATGCAAATTAGAACTATACTGAACATTTTTTATCACTTAACAGCTTGGCAAAATTCCAAAAGTTTGACTCTGTCTCAAAAAAAAAAAAAAAAAAAGCAAGTTCCAGTAGTTTCAGTATCTGTAAACCTTCTGTCTAGGAATTTTATCAAGAGAGATCAATGAATGTATAAGTGGAACCGTCTAAGTATTTCTAAAAGTGGTTCTTGCAGTGCTATACACATCGGTCACACTGAGATGCAGATTGAGCACATCATTGAAAACATTGTTGCTGTCACAAAAGGACTTTCAGAAAAATTGCCAGAGAAGTGGGAGAGTGTGAAACTCCTGTTTGTGAAAACTGAGAAATCGGTTGCCCTTCCTATTTTCTCCTTGTTTGTCAACAGTTGGGATGAAGCCACCAGAAAATTTATGTTTAATAGGTAGAAACAAGCAGCGAGGAGAAAACGAAGAGAAAAAAAATGTTGAAAAACAAAAGGAGAGGAACAAAAACAAAAAGATAAGGCAGCAGGCTCGGAAGCCTGCATCAGTCCTAAGTAAAGATGAGGTGGCACCTAAAAATGGTGGCACTGCAGTGAAGAAACCATAATCAAAGAACAGACTCCAGAGCATGAGAATAAAAAATGCGGCAGACAAAAAGCCCGACATAAAGTGACAAATAAATCAAAAGATGAAATTTTACAACCGGTAACCATAGGAAAAACTCCAGCTAATGAAAATACACAGATTGAAAAACGTGCTATAGGCCGAGGTGGGTGGATTACCTGAGGTCGGGAGTTTGAGATCAGCCTGACCAACATGGAGAAACCCCATCTCTACTGAAAATACAAAATTAGCCGGGTGTAGTGGCGCATGCCTGTAATCCCAGCTACTCGGGAGGCTGAGGCAGGAGAATTGCTAGAACCCGGGGGGAGGCAGAGGTTGTGGTGAGTGGAGATGGCGCCATTGCACTCCAGCCTGGGCAACAAGAGCAGGCCTCCGTCTCAAAAACAAAAACAAAAACAAAAGCAAAACAAAACAAGAAAAAAAACGTGCTATAGAAGGAAGTCTCCAGAAAAGAGTCCTGATCCCCACACACCTGGTGGGAGGAAGAGAAAGGCATTGCCAGCTTCTGATACCCCAAAGGCTGCAGAGTCTGAGACTCCGTGGAAAGGCCCAGGGAAGAAGCCAGAAGTCAATGAGTCAGTGAAGGAAAATAAATCCTTGGCTGGGGGAAAAAGTCGGAGACAGGTACAAAAAAGCCAAGGGCCAATTTTTTTGCTACCCTTCGTAAATCTGTGACAAAAGCTTCCCATAGCCCCCCCAAACAACCCCCAAAACCCAAAGTAAAGAACTACGTGAAGAGCTTTTTAGAACTACTGGGGTCCTAACCGCTTTGCAGCCTTCTCCAAGGGTGAGAGGCTCGGACTTCAAGATTTGGCCGGGCGCGGTGGCTCACGCCTGTAATCCCAGCACTTTGGGAGGCGGAGGCGGGCGGATCACAAGGTCAGGAGATGGAGACCATCCTGGCTAACACGGTGAAACCCCGTCTCTACTAAAAATACAAAAAAAATTAGCCGGGCGTGGTGGCGGGCGCCTGTAGTCCCAGCTACTCTGGAGGCTGAGGCAGGGGAACCTGGGAGGCCTGAGCTTGCAGTGAGCCGAGATGGCGCCACTGCACTCCAGCCTGGGCCACAGAGCAAGACTCCGTTTCAGGAAAAAAAAAAAAAAAAGAAGATTTCTTAAAGCCTCTATAGGTGATTCTGACATATGATGTATTATTTTAATAGACGTTTATTTGAAATTATATATTCTGCATTCTCTGTTACATAAATGTTATTAAACAATAAGACTAGTGAACAGTGGCAATTAGTAGTAATTAATAGTACTAATGAAGGAGAAGGAAAGGAAGACCCATTTGGGGAAAATTCAGACTGCAGAAGCGGCCTGCCTGAAAAGTCATAGCAACAGGCAAAAATAAAACAACCCTAGGAAAAACAACTCAGGCTGCACCTGCAGACAGATAAGCAGATAGGGTCCAGCACAGAAGCCCTTTGTCCTCTGCATAAATAGCAAGCTCCCAGGAAAAAGTTTCCTCCCGTTTTCAAGCATATACACGTTGGGAGCTTGCACAGGAAGGAGGGGGTCTTACCCACAGTTATACAAACATGAGAAGCAGTGCTTTGTGCTTGTCTAGAGACATACCCACAGCTGCGTAAGATAAGGGGAGTCACACAGATAGCTTTACTGGTAAGTCACTCAAACTGTTACAGAGATGAGAGGAGTTTCTTTCCCCGCCCCGGCGCCCCCCCCGCCCCACCTCCCCTACCCTGAGACGGGGTCTTGCTCTGCAGTCCAAGCAGGAGTGCAGTGGCGCGATCTCGGCTCACTGCAAGCTCCGCCTCCAGGGTTCATGCCATTCTCCTGCCTCAGCTTCCTGAGTAGCTGGGACTACAGGTGCCGGCCACGATGTCCGGCTAAATTTTTTTGTATTTTTTAGTAGAGACGGGGTTTCACTTTGTTAGCCAGGACGGTCTCAATCTCTTGACTTCGTGATCTGCCCGCCTCAGCCTCCCAAAGTGCTGGGATTACAGGCTTGAGCCACCGCACCCAACCAAAAGGAGTTTCTTATAAAACTTTTGAATTCAGCTATAACCCAGCAATCCACTTGGACTCCCCTCTCTGCTGCAGAGAGCTTTCTTCTTTGACTTCTTAAACTTTCACTCCAACGCAGCTTTGTGTCCAAGCTCCTTACTTTTCTTGGATATAGGACAAAGTCCCCGAGGTACTAGTTCAGACAATGAGAACCTGCTACATTAAGGTTGTTGGTGAAACTGCGACACTAGTATCTTAGTTTTAAAAATACTGTGGGAAAATATAACAATGTATTTAAAATGTTGATATATTATAAACATTATACGGAGGATGATTACATATTTTCCCCTAGTACAGCAGTTTAACTTTTTAGTAATTTTATTGAATGACTATATATTATTTTTTCAAGAGACAGGGGGTCTCATCAGTTGCCTGGGCTGGCCCCAAACTCCTGGAGTCAAGTGCTCCTCCTGTCTCAGCCTTCTGGGTGTCTGGGACTGTTGGCACATGCCACCACACCAGGCTTAGTGTGTATTCTTAAGATACGTTAAATGTCAGACTTTTAAGAAGGAGAACATAGGCCGGACATGGTGGCTCATGCCTGTAATCCCAGCACTTTGGGAGGCTGAGACGGGTGGATTGCCTGAGCTCAGGAGTTTGAGACTAGCCTGGGCAACATGGCAAAACCCCATCTCTACCAAAAATGCAAAAAATTAGCAAGGAGTGGTGGCATGCACCTGTAGTCCTAGGTACTTTGAAGGCTGAGGTGGGAGGATCACTTGAGCCCAGGGTCAAGCCTGCAGTGAGCTGAGATTGTGCCACTGAACTCCAGCCTGGGTGACAGAGGGAGACTCTGTCTCAAAAATAAATAAATAAGTAAATAAATATAGTAGGACGAACTAAACTGATATTTTGATATTATCCATATTTAAAAACTCACAAAAACAGTGCCATGTTTCTTTCTGCCCCATGATACAGTAGGATATGTTAACTCTGTTTCCTTTTCTGAAGATATTTCTCTGAGCTGCCTGCAGCCTTTAGGTCCTCCTTAATTTATTTAATGGTAAAACTGATGTAAAACTCCACTTTGACTTGCAGCTCTGCTCTTATCAAACTCATGTAACACTGGGTTCCTGTGTCAGTACAATACGATGACATTAAGCTGAATTTCATCTCAACACAAGTGTTTAATCATGGAATAGTTAGGATTTTATCTGCTAGCAACAAGATTTAGACTTGTTGGAATTAACTTCCATCTCTCCAAAAATGGCCATCTACTCTGTATGTTGTTTGGGTAGATCATTATTTGTCAATCAGTTCCTTTGCATCCATTCATCACATAGTCTATGTCTAAACTGCCCATTGCTTTTTCAACATTAGGAAGAACATTGGATGTCATCAGAAGTTAAACATTTCTCAGGGAAAATGGTTTTTAAATCAGAGAGGTTAGCAGAAATCAAATATGGATATCAAATAAATTACAGTTTTAGTAAATAAATTAAAATGGTTTCACTTGGCTGCCCTGTTCTGGTTATAAATGTGTATTTGAAATATATATGTGTATATATTTGTGTATTTAAAAAATATATGTGTGTGTATATTTGTGTTTCAGATATATATGTATATTTGAAATATATGTAAGTGCTGAAGCAGTCTTATTTACAAAAAAAGAGTGTTCTTTCCTCTATCAGTTTTTGTCACAACCCATACATGATCCTGAACAACTCAGATGCGGTCAACTCATCCTTTTCCAGGTATCTCATGGTCCTGCAAAGATCATTAAACAGTTTTGGAAAACTAGCACGTATGTTTCTACTTTATTGTAACTCTTTTCTACATTCTCATCCTCAAATGTATTTAGTGAGTACCTACTATAGGCCAACCACTGCCCTAAGTGCTGGAGACACGCTTAGATCAAAACAGGCAAAACTTCTGCCCTTGGGAAATTATTCTGTAAGAGAGATAGGCATTTTTAATTTTTTTAATTTTTTGAGGCAGAGTCTTGCTGTTGCCCAGGTTGGAGTGCCGTGGCAAGATTTCGGCTCACTGCAACCTATGCCTCCCAGGTTCAAGCAATTCTCCTGACTCAGCCTCCTGAGTAGCTGGGAGTACAGGTGCATGCCGCCACGCTCAGGTAATTTTTGTGTTTTTAGTAGAGATGGGGTTTCACCATGTTGACCAGTCTAGTCTGGAACTCCTGACCTCATGTGATCCGCCTGTCTCAGCCTCCCAAGGGCTGGGATTACAGGCATGAGCCACTGTGCCTGGCCATTTTTAATTTTTTTAAACCAACTTTTGTGAAGTTCGATTTACAAACAATAAAATGTACACATTGTAAGTATATACTTCAATGAAATTTTACAAATGTATTCACCCACACAAGCACTACCTTAATCAAAGACAGAATATTTACATTACCTCAAATCAAGCTCTATCCAAGTTAGTCTCTTCTTGATCCCTGAGCAGCTGCTAATATGTTTTCTGTCACTATAGATGTCTTTTAAGAGCTTGGGGTCTCACATTTGATTCCTTCCTTCCTTCCTTCCTTCCTTCCTTCCTTCCTTCCTTCCTTCCTTCCATCCTTTCCTTCCTTCCTTCTTCTTTTTCTTCTTCTGCTTCTTCCTTCTTCTTTTCTTTTTTTTTTTTTTTTGAGAGAGAGTCTTACTCTGTCACCCAGGTTGGAGTGCAATGGCACTATCTCGGCTCACAGCAACCTCTGCCTCCTGAGTTCAAGTGATTCCCCTGCCTCAGCTTCCCAAATAGCTGGGATTACAGGCGCACACCACCATGCCCGGCTAATTTTTTGGTATTTTTAGTAGAGACAGGATTTCACCAGGTTGGTCAGGCTAGTCTCTAACCCGACCTCTCCACCTGCCGGCCTCCCAAAGTGTTGGGATTATACGCATGAGCCACCATGCTCAGCCTGATTTCTTTTACTCAATATAGTTTTGAAATTCATTCATGTTGTACATCAAGTAGTTGATCCCTGTTTATTGATAATTACATTCATTACATTGTATGGATATGCCACAAGTTGTTTTTATTCAACAGTTGATGGACATTTGGGTTGTTTGCAGTTTTTGATTATTAAAAACAAAGTTGGGCCAGGCACAGTGGCTCACACCTGTAATCCCAGCACTTTGGGAGGCCAAGGTGGGCGGATCATGAGGTCTGGAATTTGAGACCATCCTGACCAACATGGTGAAACCCCGTGTCTACTAAAAATACAGAAAACAGCCTGGCCTGGTGGCAGGTGTCTGTAATCCCAGATACTCAGGAGGCTGAGGCAGGAGAATTGCTTGAACCTGAAAGGTGGAGGTTGCAATGGGCCGAGATCAGGTCACTGCACTCTAGCATGGGCGACAAGAGTGATATTCTGTCTCAAACAAAAACGAAGCAAAACGAAGCTGATATAAACATTAACGTACAAGCCTCTGTATGAATATATGCTTTTGTACCTAGGTAAATTCATAGGAAATTACTGGATATGATAAACTGTAAGATTACAAGAAAAGATTGTAAGTTTTCCAAAGTGGTTGTACCATTTTGCATTACCACCACCAACATATCAGAGGTCCAGTTGCTCTGCATCCTTGCCAACATTTGGTATTATCTTTTAATTTTGGGCCATCCTAAAGAATAGGTGGTGATAAAGATGTGCTTCTTACTTGTGCCCGTCTATTTATGCAACCCCATTTAAAAACTGATCATTTTATTAATAAATTTTAAAAAATCTGAAATATTTAAGAATCTTAAATGTCTGGCTTGACTTTGCAGATATTTTGATTCTATGTTCCCTCACGAAACTCCCAGGCGCTGTATAGGAAGCATAAATCCGTTGTCAGGCAGCAGTAGCACGTTACTGCTCTCGGAGCTTGGCTGCTCGTTGGTGCTCGCAACCACAAAGGTCTACGCAAACCTCCACGGTTTCCTCCCGCCATCGCGTCACCATTCTAAGAAATTCCCAGAGGGCAGCGCAGACGGGCCGGGCTCTGGGGCTCCGCGCTCCGCCTCTTTCCCGGAACCGCCCACTACCCAGGGCGCCCACAGAGGGTGGAAAAAGAAGATAACTTCCGGTCTCGCCATCGTCTCTAATCTCGCGAGAAGAGAAAGCGGCCGCCGTCGGCCGAACGGAGGCGGTGGCGAGGGAGGGGGTGTGGCTGGGGAGCGCGAAGTCCCGGGAGTAAGGGAGAGGGGGCGGGGTCGCGCGCCCCTGGCGTACGCATGCGTGCACGCCGTCGGTCGGGCTGGGCTGAGAGGGGAGGAGGTGGCGGCGGCAGAGTCGGTGTCGTTATTTCCGTGGTCCGGACAGTGCGTGGCGGCGCGGGTGACCACGGGAGAAGTAGGTAGGGACCGCCCCTGCGTAGCCATTGAAACCCTCTCGCTCGTGTGTCCAAGAGCCGCAGCCCCCCGCGCGTGTGGCGGGCCCTCGGGACCCCAGGTCACCCTGCTGCCCCGGCCCTCCCGCTGCGCGTCAGGTAGGAGCCGCGGGCTCTCCAGTGCCCGCTGTCGGCCGAGGCCCGGGCCTTGCCCGGTGTTGCCGAGGCGACGATCCGGCGCCGGACGTGCCTGCCCTCCTGCGCGGCGACAGCTCTGTGCTTGCTTACGCGTCCAGTGGGACCGGGGCTGGGCCGGGCTGACCCGGGCGGGGCGGAAGGGAAGCGGGTGCCCGCCTCAGGTGTGCCGCGGCCCTAAGCCCGGCCGGTGGGACCCTGCGGTGCCTGCTGGCTCCTCATTCCTCCCGGCGAGGTTCTGCCTGGGTCCGGGCCGGCCCTGGCCCGGGAAAGGTCCCGGCGAGCTCTGGCCAGGTGAAGCGCTGCCTTGATTGACTTCGGTAATTGCCGCATGGGGTCCTGGGCTGCGAGTGGGGACCCTGAATAGTGCTTTGGTCATTTGTGGCTATTATTGAAAGTTGGAAGCTCTGGAGTTGTTCTTTTCGGGCCAGTGGTGAGATGGTTTGTAATTTTTCTTCTTAAACGGTAGGAGGGCAAAGTATTTATGGGCCCGGGTAGGTGGTGGGCTAATAGTAAATAAGCAGCAGGATTGTTAATTGACGTGAGATTTGGTTGCATTAAGATTATTCTTTGCAGTACTGTCCTTAGAAGAGTTCTGCTTTAAAGAGTTTAGTAAGACTTCATCCCATACTTAAACACACATTTCTGCAAATACTCTTGCCCTGAAAGCTACATCCTCTCTCTTACATCAGTATTAATTTTACAGGCATAATGGTTATGAAAGCTTCTGTAGATGATGATGATTCAGGATGGGAGCTCAGTATGCCAGAAAAAATGGAAAAAAGCAATACAAACTGGGTGGACATTACCCAAGATTTTGAAGAAGCTTGTCGAGGTGAGTCTGATTTTTGGATTAGAAGTGCAACATCTGAGAGGGGTAGAATGACTATTGTGCTTTCTAAACTTACCTCATTTGATGAAATCAACAGGTGAGTGTGGTTTGTTGAGTTTGTTAGCCACACTTACTCTGTATCGTCTAATTTTAACTTTAAAGCAAGCATATATTTGATATAGCATTAAATAGAGATGTTAAGAAATTTTTTTAAAATTGAATTTTTCTTTAACAGGTTAGAGCAGTAATTTCTAACTGTGGAAAACACTTTGTTAATCTAAAAGATGGTGGTATTTTTGTGTGTTTGAGGTTTCAGAATGATCAAATCACATCATTCCTTGCTTAAGATCATCCAGTGGCTTCCTGTTGCAGGTAGAATAAAATCCAAACTCCTTCCCTATGGGTCTATAAAATCTGGTCCCTGTCTACCACTCAGGTTTCATTTATGTGCCACTGCCCCTGCCAGACTTATTACATTGCAGTCACAGGTCTTTTTTATCTCTTCGTAATGCACACCAAAGTGGTTCTCCCAGGTGTTTGCATTTTTTGTTTTCTCTCTTTTAAATTGCTTTGCCCCTCACTTTCACACAGTTCTTCTTAAGTGTTACCTCCCTGGTGAGGACCTCAGAACAACCCCTCATTCTCTCTTCTGCAATTCCACCTTAGTTGAATCACTTTTTATTTTCTTCATACAGCTTATCTTTTTCAGAAGCCATAATTTTTTCTTGTTTATTTTCAGTCTCACTCACTGGAATATAAGCTCTGTAACCCTAGTACACAGAACAGTTCCTGGCACATAGTAAATTCAATAAACAGGAATAAATGGGGAAATGAACATGCTTGTTGGTTGAGGGGAAAGAGTCTAGGGAGAGACTGAAGAGAAAGGAACAAATACTGGAGTGAGAGCTTGAATGTTAAAGAGGATGAGATCAAGGAGATGGTAGAGAAATTAGGGAAAAGCATAGGGATACACTGAGACAGGAAGGACTGAAGTTAGGATGAAGATAAAAGTATGTTTCTGAGTGACAGAGGAGGACCGATGAAGGAATTCACACCTGATGGCTCGTATTGTCTCAAGCAGCTTAGGTCTTTTGATGATAGTTGGGGTGTGTTTGAATAGTGCTCTGAAGAGGAGGAGTAAAGACTTGGGGCAGCTGCAGGTGGAGAGGGAGCCAGCTGTGTATAAGCAAAATGGTAAATCATGTGCCATCCTTTGTTTTGAGATCACTTTTTATAGCCTCAGTGAGACAGTGGAAAGGACGTAAGACTGGGGGTTGGGTGACTGCCCATATATGTCTATCTAAGGAAGAGACAAAGCAGTGTCAAGTTACAGTGTAGTTTTTGTGCTCAGAGATCTTAGACTATTAAGTGGATTATATCTGTCATCTTGCACTGATTTTAAGTAATCTCTATTAGGGGGCTGTAATTATTAACCTAAATAGGGAAGGTTTTTGAAGGATATATGGCTTGGGTTGGGCCTTAAGGAGAGAGAGTTTTTATGAGGGGAGGTGACAGAGTTATTTTACACTGAGATGAACTATATGAGTCAGAGTTCGGTGAGGATTTTATGTTAGGGGAACAAAAAGTAATTTTGCTTGGCCACAAAACAGTTTTCAGTGCTGGGAATTATAGAGGGTCTTTAGTGCCATTGATATTTTCTGTTTGTTTTTGTTTTTTTAGTTTGAGCTAGTTTTATAGACAGTAGGAGTTTTTTAATGGATTTGAGCATAAGATTGAAAGTTTATTCCCCTTGATCAGTACAGTGGCTTGGACGGAGTAGTTTCTCAGTAAGTAATGTAGTAAGCTTTATAGTCAGATGTGGGCTGGAGTCCTAACTCTGTCTCTTACTAGTTTAGTTTCCTTGGAGTTTAATTAATCTGAATCTTAGTTTTCTACTCTGGAAAACAGAACTTCTTCTTTAGAGAATTTTGGGGATTAAATGAGACAGTGGATATAAAGTACTGGATCTGTAGTAGCATTCAATGATGGTAACTGTTGTTACTCAGAGTATTTACTTTAGAGTTGAAAGCATATAAAGAAGTTTCTCTACTAGCATAATTTATGATGGATTAGGATGAAAAGAATCTATAACCTTAGACAAGGTTTTGCACTCAGCCCAGATTAGGGCGTTAAGGCCTTGGACTAGGCCTTGACAGAATGGAGAAGGGTAACATGAGAATGAATAAGTTCATGTTGCTAGAGAGGTGAAAGAAACATGAGAGATGATGTGGTCCTTAAACTTGTGGTGACTGCAGAGGAGAGTGAGCATGTACACTGCTTCTCAACCTCTCCTTCTCAGATCTTATGGGTAGAGTTCAAAGTATCTTAATTCGTAGATACAAGATATCTTTATAATATCCTGTTTTATCTTAGAAATTCATGGAAAAGTTTGCATTTTACGACATGTTTGTTGTTTGAGGTGAACACTTACATTTCATTTGTGTTAACGGTCTTTTGCTTCCTACATCATCACATTAATTTGCTATTAGGCAGCTGTGCAAATTTTTATCCTGTGTCTTTGAATCCCGTGGGACATGATGTTCACCAGGGTTGTTGCATACCACAGTTTGAAAACCACAGGTCTGCAGAATTTAGTCTCAATGAAATGCAACTATAGAGGTCCTCTTAATTTTAGTCTTGCCGCTTGCTTTCATATATATATTCTCTACTTGTTTTTGATTGTAAGAAGAATTGAACCCAAGAAAGCAGTTTAGAATACTGGTGGGAGAGATGTTTTGGCTTGCCTTTGAGTTATATCATTAATTAGCCTTATTTCTTTGTGAAGGAACCTTGAGTGGGAGATAAAGTTTAATCCATGCTTCACTGTGGATAGAGAGGGGGTGGCATGCCATTTTGTGGACAACATCATACCATCCTATTAACTCTTCCATAATTAGCTCTTGCACTGTGTCGAGTGGCACAAATGTGAGGTATCCTTCTTGGAACTAAAAAAAATTGATGTAGAATTAATCTTCATATATAGATTTAGAACTAAAGACTGTTGGCAGTTCTTGAGCCTGTGGTATTTATTTTCCCTTCTTGGAATAATCAGATTCGTAGTCTTGATTATGGTTTAGGCTTCTGTTCTAGTGACTTTCTAAAAACTAAATTTAAAACAGATATGATTACATTCTTTCTTTTAACTTGCAGTGATCTCTCCCCTTTGGTGACAATGTAATGGCATTTGGCTAGACTCTGGTGATTTTTTTAGTACCACAAAATAGTCTGCATACTGATGACAAAGTTGTTTTTAATGCACATTTGTGCTTATTCTTTTAGTGGCTCTTTAAAGTCCTGAATCAAATACAAACTTTTACCTTTTATGATTTATTTCCTACTAGGCGGGTGGCACACATTCCCTATAACTACTCTTGAGGCTCTTATTTTTTTCTTTTCTAAATTATTTGTAATTTAGTCATTACTGTTGTTTTGCCTGATAGGAAATATGTGATTATTTTAAGTAACACTTCTAGGCTTTTTAAAAAACATATATATATAAATTAAATTTTTTTTTTCTTTTTAGAGTTAGGGTTTTGCTCTGTCACCCAGCCTGAAGTGCATAGAATGCCATGATCATTCCTCACTATAGCCTTGACTATAGGCTGGGTTCAAGCAGTCCTCTCATCTCAGCCTTCTGAGTAGCTGAGACTATAGGCACGTTCTATGCCTGGCTTATTTTGTTTTTTTGTAGAGACATTATGTTACGTAGGCGGGTCTCAAACTCCTGGCCTTAAGGGATCCTCTCGCCTCAGCTTCCCAAAGTGTGGGGATTATAAGTGTGAACCACTGTGCCCAGCTTCTAGGCTTTCCTTCTCTAGGAAACCTTGCCTAATTTAAACTATCTCATTTTTCTACCTATTCCATTTGGGTTTTCATATTTAGATGCTTTCTCAATTATAAACCCACAACTTGGAAATTTCACTTAAACATAAATGATCATATGACATAAACTCCTGCTGCTGCCCACCAGATTCCCTTCTCCCACACTATGGAAAGCAACATTCTCTCCTAGGATGATGGCGCCAGTGGTATCTGGAGTCCAGAAGTAATTCAAAATCTGCCATGCTGACTTCCATTCTTTTTATGTTTTAATCTAGGAGGATATGGGCCCAATCTCTCCTTCCATTTTCTCTCTTTGATGGCTTAGTTTAAGCTTGTCCAACCGACTGCTCAAGGGCTGCATGTGGCCCAGGATGACTTTGAATGTGGCCCAACACAAATTTGTAAACGTTCTTAAAACGTTATGAGATTTTTTTTTGCAATTTTTTTTTTTTTTTTTTTTAAAGCTCATCACCTATCGTTAGTGTATTTTATGTGTGGCCTAAGACAATTATTCTTTCAGTGTGGCCCACGGAAGCCACAAGATTGGCATTCCTGGCTTTGTTCATTCCTCTGTAGTCAGTTTTTATTACCAGCACCATTGGTTAAGGCCTTCCGTATCCATTCATCTTCTGCAGTTCTTGTTTAGTACTTTAGGAAAATTCCTTTTACACTTTCTCTTGCCTCTTGTAAAACCTGGGATGCTTAAGCTTCTTGTTGCTCTTCCTTTCTTTTTTGTCTTCTCTCACCAAGAACATTTGTAGGTGCTCAATACATATATTTGTTTGAAGAATGAATGAATATTGTAAGGCCTTGTTTCTTCATACTGGAGAATATTTGGGTCTGGGACTAGAGAAGTTTGAGAACCACTACAGTGCATAAAATGCTGTCATTTTGGGGAATTGCCTGTAACCAGCATGATCATGAACCATAAGCGTGGACACTGAAATTATGTTGATACTTGATTATAATGTTATTATCGAGGTGATCTGGAATATTCTGTGATTTTTTTTTTAAGATTATCATTGAACTGATTACATCGCTTTTAAACATTACGGAAAAAATACAAATTCTTTGTGAAACTTTCAGTGACATCTTTTTTGCTCCCCACACTCCCATATATGTGGGGTGAGAGTCATTGTTCTAGGAATTTACTGTTTGTTAGCACTTGATTCTAAGAGGAAAAGGATGGATGGGTGGAAATTGTCCTGGCAAAAGATCTAGGCAACCTGTAAAATTGTTTTCCTTGTTCTGTGCCATCCAGAATGTTATCAGAGGTGGGGCATGGGCAAGATGGCCAGCACTGGCATTTTTGGATCACTTTAGATTAGTGGTTCTCAACTGGGGGTGATTTTTCATCTCAGGGGACTTTAATGTCTTGAGACATTTTTGATTGTCACAGTGTATATGAGGTGGTGCTACTGGCATCTAACAAGTACATGCCAGGTATGCTGTTCATTCAATTCAACACACAGGGCAGCCCCCACAAACAAATAATTACCCTCTTCAAAATATCCATAATGCTGCAACTTCACTGCATTTAGATATCAAGTTCACTGCACTTAGATTACTTTCAAGAAGGTTCAGCTGTCACTTAACATCTCAAACCCTGAATTCTTCAGGAAAGGAACATATGGATACTGGACTTAACATCCTTAGCAACTAGCGTTGACATAGAGCAGGCAGTGTGAGTGGGCCCTTTGATGCAGTTTGAGGGCTCTTACACAGGGTTAAATGCTCTTACCAGATTTTCCCTTCATTACCTGTAGTGTATCTTGCTTCATCTTAGGAGCTTTAGTTAATAAAAAAGGAGTCCCTAGAAGATACCATGTTCCACCTTTTAGCTGATTCTTTCAATATTTATCTTGCTGGTTTTGGGCAGCATGCTTTTATACTACTTTTTGATTCCCTTGATTCCCTGTATCTGTGGACTTAACCCCCTATAGTTATAGGTAGCTACACTGTGGATATGCAAATATTATTCATAGCTGAGCCAAGCAGTAAAACTATTACTACTTTTTCTTTCCTGCATACTACTCCTGTTTTACACAAAAATTTTTACCCAAAAATTGGTGTACTTATCATTAATTCTACTTCAGACTCTTTACCAGTTGTCTAAATCTCCATAAGACATACAGACTCATTGGATAGCCTATTGATGTCACCTCCTTACAGAACTTTCTTTTTGATCCTCTTAACTGCAATCTAGGCTTATTGCCTTTTGTACCTAGTATGTAACTTCATTCTGAGATCTTCCTTTCTTCATCAGCCTGAGGTGTCTTTTCTTTCTTGTTTTAACTGGACATCATTATTATCTTCTTGAGTAAAGTGCATGGGAGATAAAATGTTTTGAGGCTCTTAATATCTGAAAATGTCTTGATTTTGTCCTCCCACTTGACTGATATTATGTCTGGGTGCCTTTGAGAATTTTGAAGGCGTTGTCCATTGATCTTTTGCTATTAAGAAATCTGATGACATTATGATACATGTGAAAGTTACATGTCGATACCTTTATTCTTTTTTTTTTTTTTTTTTTTGAGATGGAGTTTCGCTCTTGCTGCCCAGGCTGGAGTGCAATGGCACGATCTCAGCTCACTGCAACCTCCATCTCCCGGGTTCAGGCGATTCTCCTGCCTCAGCCTCCCGAGTAGCTGGAATTACAGGCGCCTGCCACATGCTCAGCTAATTTTTGTATTTTCAGTAGGGACAGGATTTCGCCCTGTTGGCCAGCCAGCTCTTGAACTCATGACGTCAGGTGATCCACCCACCTCAACCTCCCAAAGTGCTGGGATTACAGGTGGTAGCCACCATGCCTGGCCTTGATACCTTTCATACATAAGTTTTTAGGATCTTCTGTTTGTCATTCTTGTCCAGAACTTTCATAGTGGTCTGGAGCCTTTTCACTTGGATGCTTCAGTTCTAGGAAGCATCCTTGAATTATTGTATTTGTTTTGCTTATACTCTCCTTATGGAATGTCTTTTATTTGGATATTGAATCTCTCCTAAACTTGTTCTGTCTATTTTTTTCTTAACCTTTCTTCCCTATTTTTCTTTTTTTTTTTTTTTTTGAGACAAAGTTTCACTCTTGTTGCCCAGGCTGGAGTGCAATGGCATAATCTCGGCTCACTGTAACCTCCACCTCCCGGGTTCAAGCAATTCTCCTGCCTTGGCCTCCCGAGTAGCTAGGACTACAGGCGCCCACCACCATACCTGGCTGATTTTTGTATTTTTGGTAGAGACGGGGTTTCAGTGTTGGCTAGGCTGGTCTCAAACTCTTGACCTTGTGATCCACCCACCTCGGCCTCCCAAAGTACTGGAATTACAGGTGTGAGCCACGACCCCTTTTTTCCCTATTTTTTAATGTCTTTTTCCTCAGCTTCATCTTCTAGATCTTTCATTGCACTTTTCTTTTCTCCTGCGATGTTTTTAATTTTGAATCATTACATCTATGGCTTGAGTCCAGTTTTCCTCGTATCAGATTTTTCCCTTTGCTCTGAGTGGGGTAAGCTGTATACTATTGAGCTTTCTTAAGGCTTTAACTTAAAAGTAGAAGTACTTTAAAAAAAACCAGTTTATCATATTACCCTCACTTTAGTAGTTTGGTGTCATCTAGAATTGCTAGGATCCCCAAGACTGTTTTGCAGGATATGCAGAGTTGAAACAGTTTGGTGGTAATACTAAAAAGGTACTTGCCTTTTTGACTGTTACTCTCTTATTAGTGTATGGTGGAGTTTTTCAGAGGCTAAATGATGTGTGATGATGTCATTGCTCTGATGGCTAATGATAATTTGAAACATTATCCTTCTCATTAAATTTTTTGAGAAATGCTGCTTGGTTGGATAAGGCCCAGTTTACTCAATTCTATAGTGCTATACAAGATCATGATTCTGTGTTCAGTCATTGATCATGCAGGGGGGTGCTTGTACTGTGCTTCATGAGTAAATTCTTAAGTTTACTGTCTATAAAGTTTAATAGTGAGAGATACGATCTCTCGTATCTGAAGAACTGAAGTTCTTCTTTTTAGAGATGGAGTTTTGCTCCTTTTCTCAGGCTGGAGAGCAGTGGCGCAATCTCAGCTCACTATAACCTCCGCCTCCCAGGTCCAGGCAATTCTCATGCCTCAGCCTCCCAAGTAGTTGGGATTATAAGCATGTGCCACCGTACCCGGCTCATTTTGTATTTTTAGTAGAGACAGGGTTTCACCATTTTGGCGGGGCTGTTCTCAAACTCCTGACCTCAGGTGATCCACCCCCCTTGGCCTCCCTAAGTGCTGGAATTACAGGTGTAAGCCACTGCACCCCTGATTACTGAAGTTCTGAGGAATCTTACGAGTCATCTGGTCTAACCTTTCATTTTACAGATGAGGAAACCAAGGCCAAGAGTGATTGACTTGCTTCTAGATCTGTGGGGTGTTTTTAAGTTTGATGAAGCTATTTGGTACCCACATTTACCCTAAATACATGATAGATTATTATAGCAGTTTCCAAACTTTTCAGTCTTAGGACCCCATTATACTTTTAAAAATTACAGTCTATGTGTGTATTTTATATATATAGATGATTATTAGAATTTAAAACTGAGGCATTTAAAAAATACCCATTTAAAAACGATGATGGGCTGGGCATGGTGGCTCACGCCTGTAATCCTAGCACTTTGGGAGGCCGAGGCGGGTGGATTACTGGAGGTCAGCTTCAAGACCAGTCTCGCCAACACAGTGAAACCCCACCTCTACTGAAATACAGAAATATTAGCCGGGTGTGGCAGTGTGCACCTATAGTACCAGCTACTCGGGAGGCTGATGCAGGAAAATTGCTTGAACCCGGGAGATGGAGGTTGCAGTGAACTGAGATCACGCCACTGCACTCCAGCTGGGGCAACAGAGTGAGACGCCATCTCAAAACAAAAAAAACAACCCATTGCATGTTAACATAAATAATATATTTTTTTATTGAGAAATAATTGTATTTTCCAAAACAAAAAATAATATGGAAAAGTAGTTTGACATTTTTGCAAATCACTTTAATGTCTGGCATAACAGAGGGCAGCTGAATTCTCGTATTTGCTTCTATAATTCAGTCTGTTGCCACATGTTGTTTTGGTTGAAGTATCTGACATAAATCTGGCCTCACCAAATATGTAGTTGAAAAATGGAGGAATCTTCAGATAATTTTGGATATTCCTCTTTGATACTCCAGAAACTTGACAGGTGGTCATTTCTTAAAGGTTAGTTGCAGTCTGGAATCTGAAACCCTATCAATGGACTCTTTATGCTGTTACATTAAAATTCATTGCTCTTTCTTGAACTTTGAGTGGCTTTTTAATCCATGCCTGATTTTGTAACGTGCATTGCCATTTGGAAAATACTGTTTCAGTAAGTTATGCAGATCTTCCAGATTTTTTGTTTTTGAGGCATAGTCTTGCTCTGTCACCCAGTCTGGAGTCCAGTGGCGCGATCTTTGCTGAGTGTCACCTCTGCCTCCGGGTTCAAGGGATTCTCCTGTCTCAGCCTCCTGAATAGAGTAGCTGGGATTACAGGTGTTCACCACCACGCCTGGCTAATTTTTGTATTTTTACTAGAGACGGGGTTTCACCGTGTTGGCCAGGCTGGTCTGGAACTCCTGACCTCTAGTGTTTTGCCCGCCTTGGCCTCCCAAAGTGCTGGGATTGCAGGCGTGAGCCACCGCGCCTGGCTAGATCTTCCAAT
The DNA here is from genome assembly GCF_002776525.5 of Piliocolobus tephrosceles. NCBI lineage: Eukaryota > Metazoa > Chordata > Mammalia > Primates > Cercopithecidae > Piliocolobus > Piliocolobus tephrosceles. The sequence continues at coordinate 99,681,107 of NC_045447.1, forward strand.
TGTTAACATGTTTCATTATACGGTATTAATAAGCACATTTGTTGTTATCACTACCAATACAGAAAACTCTTCTAAGTTTTGGGAAATTGTTAGACTTACGGTGGCAGATACATATTTTCCAAAATTTTAGTTTTTGCTTGAAAGCTCAAATTTTATTATTGGCAACAAATATCGTCAGTTTTTCTTGAAGTGACAGACTCATTTATTTTTTTAAAAAATGCCACATTCTCAAGTCTGAATAACATAGTCTGTTGATTGTTTTTGTTTTTTCAGGTAAAAGTACTGTTCTGTAGTAATTGTGCAAGTGTTTTTGTTTTTGTTTTTTGATAGGGAGTTTTGCTCTTTATGCCCAGACTGGAGTGCAATGGCGCGATCTCAGCTCACCGCAACTTCCACCTCCTGGGTTCAAACAATTCTCCTGCCTCAGCCTCCCGAGTAGCTGGGATTACAGGCGCATGCCACCATGCCAAGCTAATTTTGTATTTTTGGTCGAGACGGAGTTTCACCATGTTGGCCAGGCTGGTCTTGAACTCCTGACCTCCAGTAATCCACCTGCCTCGGCCTCCCAAAGTGCTGGGATTATAGGTGTGAGCCACTGCACCTCGCTGTGCAAATGTTTTTTTTCCCCAAGACAACTGTCTTTCTTTGATACGCAGCAGAAGTGTTTGTCTGCTTCCCATTTTTTCAAGTAGAATATTTAACAACTTACACAAGGTTGAAACTGAGTAAGATTAATCAGGGCTGGTGCTAGGGTGAAGTGAGTGAGGTACCTTACAGTGCAAAATTTAAGAAAGCAAGAACTAAAAGTAAATACATTTTGCTCTGTAGGTACCTCAGTTACTGCACCCTGGCCCTGAGAGTAATAATGTTTACTGCTTTATCAAGGTTGTTCTTTTATTTTCCCCAGCTTTTTTATTGTGTTAAAATAAACTTAACATAATATTTACAATCTTAGGCCAGGCGTGATGGCTCATGCCCGTGATCCCAACACTTTGTGAGGCCAAGGCGGCAGATCACTAGAGCTCAGAAGTTTGAGACCAACCTGAGCAACATGACGAAACCCTGTCTCTGTAAGAAAATACAAAAAATTAATCGGTCATGGTGGTTTGCACCTGTAGTCCCAGTTACCCAGGAGGCTGAGGTGGGAAGATCACCTGAGCCTGGGAGGTCAAGGCTGCAATGAGCTGTGATAGCACCACTGCTCTCCAGCCTGGGCAACAGAGTGAGACCTGTCTCAAGAGAAATTTTTTTTTTAACCAGCTTAACCGTTTTTAAACGTACAGTTCAGTGGTATTTAATACATTTGTAATGTCTTGCTAACATCACCACCATTCATATCCAGGACTCTTATCTTGTGAAGCTAAATTTCTCTATCCATTAAACAAATGGTAACTCTTCATCATTCCTCTCCCCATTCTCTGGCAACCAGCAGTCTACACTATGACTTTTTTTTCTTTTTTTGAGACAGAATTTCACCCTGTTGCCCAGGGTGGAGTGCAGTGGCGCAATCTCAGCTCACTGCAACCTCTGCTTCCTGGTTCGAGTGATTCTTCCACCTCGGCCTCCCAAGTAACTGGGACTACAGGCACCCACCACCATGCCTGACTAATTTTTGTATGTTTTTGGTAGAGATGGGGTTTCAGTACGTTGGGCAGGCTGGTCTCAAACTCCTGACCTCAGGTGATCTGTCTCCCTTGGCCTTCCAAAATGTTAGGATTACAGGCATGAGCTAGCACGCCTGGCCGTACAGTATTATTTTTGACTACTTTAAGTATTTCATTTAAGTGAACTCATACAGTATTTGTCTTTTTGTGCCTGGCTTTTTTCACTTAGCATAATGTCCTCGAAGTTAGTCTATGTTGTAGCATGTCAGAAGTTCCTTCCTTTTTAAGACTGAATAATATTCCATCGTATGTGTATACCATGGCTTATCATTCATCTGTCAGGGGGCACTTGGGTTGTTTCCCATGTTTTAGTGCTTGTGAATAAAGCTACTGTGAACGTGAGCATACAAGTACCTCTTTGAGACTCGGTTTTCAGTCTTTCTGGGTATATGCTCAGAATTTGAACTGGCTGGATCATATGGTAATTCTGTGTAATTTTTTTTTTTTCCCAGAGACAGGGTCTTGCTCTGTCACCCAGGCTGGAGTTCAGTGGTTCTGTTGTGGCTTTCTATTACCTCAAACTACAGGGTTCAAGCAGTCTTCCCACCTCAGCCTCCCCAGTAGCTAGGACTACAGGTGTGCACCACCATGCCTGGCTAATTTTTAAAGATATTTTGTAGATATAGGGTCTCACTGTGTTGATCAGGTTGGTCTTGAACTCGTGGGCTTAGGCATTCCTCCCGCCTTGGCCTCCCACAGTGCTGGGATTAGAGGTGTGAGCCACTGCATCTGTCCTGTTTTTAATTTTTTAAGGAACTGCTATACTGTTTTCCACAGTGTCTCAACCATTTTACAAACCTGCCAGCAGTGCGCAAGGGTTTCAGTTTCTACACATCCTTATAACACTTATTTTCCGCAGGGGTTTTTTTTTTTTTTTTTTTTTGTAGTAGCCATCCTAATGTGTGTAAGGTGGTGTTATTGTAATTTTAATTTGCACTTTCCTAATGAATAGTGATCATCAAGGGCATTCTTAGATTGAAGAAAATTTTTGCCTTTTTTTAGCCGTAAGTGCATGGAAGTGCAGAGTACATGGTTAGTTTAGCTTGGGGCCACTGTCTTGATTTGTGCTGAAGCTGCAGCAGTTTTGCCCTCCGGTGCCTTTTTGCCTTCCTGTCATTGTTTTTGCATCATTAGTACAGGTGTCAACACAATAAAAAAAGACAATGAATGTTTTGGTATGATTATCAAAGTAATTTTAACATTGCAGGCTCCTGGGTTCCCAGATCACTCTTTGAGAATTGCTGGATTACTAGTATGTGTTCTATGTTTTGTTGTTTTGTTTTGTTTTGTTTGAGATGGAGTCTTCCTCTTGTTATCCACGTTGGAGTGCAGTGGCACAATCTCGGCTCACTGCAACCTCCGCCTCCCGGGTTTAAGTGATTCTCCTGCCTCAGCCTCCCAAGTAGCTGGGATTACAGGCACCCACCACCACACCTGACTATTTTTGTATTTTTGGTAGAGATGGGGTTTCACCATGTTGGCCATGCTGGTCTCAAACTCCTGACTTCAAGTAATCCACTAGCCTCAGCCTTATTGTTGTATTTTTATACATGATTCTTATGTTTCAGTATCTGGAACTGTTAAAAATTAATGTTATTTAACTTATAGTTGGCTAAGGAAGATTGGCTACAGTTCAGAAAACTGCTTACACCTTCCACAGGATTTAGCCATAAATTTTTTTTTTCCCCATATGGAGTCTCGCTCTGTTGCGCAGGCTGGAGTGCAGTAGTAGCACCATCTTGGCTCACTGCAAGCTCTGCCTCCCGGGTTCACGCTATTCTCCTGCCTCAGCCTCCTGAGTAGCTGGGACTACAGGCGCCCGCCACCATGCCGGGCTAGTTTTTTTGTGTTTTTAGTAGAGACAGGGTTTCACCGTGTTAGTCAGGATGATCTCGATCTCCTGACCTCATGAGCCACCCACCTTGGCCTCCCAAAGTGCTGCGATTACAGGTGTGAGCCACTGTGCCTGGCCGCCATCAATATTTAATTTACTTAACATGTTACAGCAGTGATTTCTGACTTACTTGTGTATTAAAATCATCTGGAGTGCTCTAAAACCACTGTATAGTTCCCAGCTCTAGATTTCATTGGTTTGGGATGCTGCTTGGACTTCGGGATTTCAAAAGTTTCTCAATTGACTCTAATATGCAGCCGAGGTTGAGGACCACTGCTTTATAGTGATTGAACACTGTTTTGATTACCTGTTTACTCAAGTGTTTTCTATATAATTTAAATACAATAGGATTTTAAAAAATGGTTTTGACATTGTTACTGGAACAGAAGAGATTAGATTATGGTAACATGGTTTAAAAACTTGAGAAGTAGCAGTCAGTTCTATGTAAAAGTTTACTTGGGGAAATATACTAATGATTTTTAGAAATGGGGTTGGTAATTCTGATTGGAATATTGTGGCCTGTGATGGGTCACTTATTCTCAAAAGTATTATTTTTTTTCTTAAACCACTTGATTTATAGTATTCTTTTGTATTTACATAAGTACTTACTGTACAGAATTATTGGGGGAACCTGCCCCTAATAATTTGATGTGAGTCCTTTTCTATTTTCCCTAAGTGTTTGCCAGTCTGAGAAATAAAGGGAAAGAGTACAAAAGAGAGAAATTTTAAAGCTGGGTGTCTGGGGGAGACATCACATGTCGGCAGGTTCTGTGGTGCCCCCCAATCCGCAAAACCAGCAAGTTTTTATTAGTGATTTGCAAAAGGGGAGAGAGTGTACAAATAGGGTGTGGGTCACAGAAATCACATGTTTCACAAGGCAATAAAATATCACAAGGCAAATGGAGGCAGGGCGAGATCGCAGGACCGGGGCGAAATTAAAATTGCTAATGAAGTTTTGGCATGCATTGTCGTTGATAACCTCTTATCAGGAGACAGCATTTGAGAGCAGACAACCGGTCTGACCAAAATTTATTAGGTGGGAATTTCCTCCTCCTAATAAGCCTGGGAGCACTACGGGAGACTGGGACTTATTTCATCCCTTATCTACAACTGTAAAAGACAGATGTCCCTAGAGTAGCCATTTTAGAGACCACCCCCTAGGCACACATTCTCTTTCTCAGGGCTGTTGCTTGCTGAGAAAAAGAATTCAGCGATATTTCTCCTGTTTGCTTTTGAAAGAAGAGAAATATGGCTCTGTTCCGCCCAGCTCTCAGGCGGCCAGACCTAATGGTTATCTCCCTTGTTCCCTCAGCATCGCTGTTATCCTGTTCTTTTTTCAGGGTGCCCAGATTTCATATTGTTTAAACAACTTGTGCAGTTAACACAATCATCACAGAGTCCTGAGGCGACATTCATCCTCAGCTTACGAAGATGACGGGATTAAGAGACTAAAGTAAAGACAGGCATAGGAAATCACAGAGTATTGTTGGGGAAGTGGTAAATGTCCATGAAATCTTCACAGTTTATGTTCAGAGACTGCAGTAAAGACAGCCATAAGAAGTTATAAAAGTATTAATTTGGGGAACTTAATGAATGTGCATGAAATCTTCACAATTTATGTTCTTCTGCCGTGGCTTCAGCTGGTCCCTCCGTTCAGGGTCCCTGACTTCCCACAACATAGAATGCATTATATTAGTAATGGAGTAGAAGTAAGTATTTCTTAGAAAATGAAATTTAAAGTAATACAAGCACATTTTTTCAGGTGCTAATGTCTTTTTTTTCTTAGAATTAAAAGGATTTTTCTTTTTTTTTTTTTTAGAATTAAAGTTGGGAGAACTACTTCATGATAAGCTGTAAGTATTCTTTGAAAATAGTATAGTGTAATATTTCAGTCTTTTTTTTTTCTCATGTGGAGTAATATTCCCTGAAGTTTGAGTAAATTTGCATTTCAAAATTGTGAAAATAAAACTAATTATAAATATATTTTTAACTTTGATGAGCTGTTTTGGGGCAGCTGACCCTAGTTGTGATGTGAAACGGTTATACCTAGGGAAACTAACTTACGGTCCTTTCCTGGAGAGCAGATGTAATGAATGTGGAATTTCTTGAAGAAAAGATATCAATTGTATGTTATATGAGATAGGTTGGTTGATAACCAGAAATTGGGTGACTAAGTGCCTAGATAAAAGTAAATGAGAATCCCTGTGTCTTAGTCAGTTTAGTGTTGCTATAGCTGAATACCTGAAACTGGGGAGTTTATAAAGAGGTTTATTTGACACAGTCCTTGTGTCTTAGTCAGTTTAGTGTTACTGTAGCTGAATACCTGAGACTGGGGAGTTTATAAAGAGGTTTATTTGATGACTGGAAGGTTCAAGATTGGGCAACTGCATCTAGTGAGAGCTTTAGACTGCTTCAACTCATGGTGGAAAGCAGAAGGGGAGCAGCGGAGAGTGACATGTGGTGCGAGGAGATCACATGGCAGGGGAGGATGCAAGAAAGAGAAACTGAGGAAGTCAGAGTCTTTAAAACAACCCATCCTCTTGGATGGTATTGTTGACCCTTGAATAACTTGGGGATTGGGGTGCCGACCCACCCCATTACAGTAAAAAATCCACATAAAACCTTTGACTCCCCCAAAATCTTAACTACTGGTAGCCTGTCATTGACTGGAAGTCTTACTGATAACATAAACAGTTGATTAACACATATTTTGTGTGTCGTATGTGCCATATACTGTATTCTTACAATAAACTAGGGAAAAGAAAATGTTATGAAGAAAATTATAAGGAAGAGAAAATATACTTACTGTTCAATAAGTAGATCATCATAAAGGTTTTCATGTTTGTCATATTCATGTTGAGTAGACTGAGGAAGGAAGAGGAAGTTAGTCTTGCAGTCTCTGGTGGCGCAGGTGCAAGAAAACCTTTGTCTAAGTGGACTCATGCAGTCCAAACACATGTTGTGAAAGGGTCAACTGTAATTCATTCCTGGGAGAGCAAGAACTCACCTCCCTGGGAGGGCTTTAATCTATTCATGGGGATTCTCCCCCATGCCCCAGACACTTCCCACTAGGCCTCAACACTGCCACATTGGGGATCAAGTTTTAACATGAATTTTGGTGGAGGCAAACCACATTCAAACCATAGCACCTTGGAAAAACAAAATAAATGGAAATACTTGTTCATGTTTATATGCCTATATGTAGCCCCAGTTCCTTTACTGCCATGGCCAGGCTCAATTTTCAAGGTTAGGAATATGAAACTTTTAATTAGTAAGTAGACAAGATTGGACATTATGGTTGTGGGGAAGGGGAAGTAGAATCTGAAATTCAGTTCTTCTCAGATTTGAGCATGCGACAGAATCATCTGGAGGGCTTACTAAAGCATAGATTGCTGGGCCCCACCCCGAGAATTCTTCATTAGGTCTAGTGTGAGACCACAGAAATCTTAAATATTTCTTTTGTTGTTGTTGTTTTGTTTTGTTTTGAGATGGAGTTTTGCTCTTGTTGCCCAGGCTGGAGTGCAGCAGTGCGATCTCAGCCCACCGCAACCTCCGCCTCCCGGGTTCAAGTGATTCTCCTGCCTCAGCCTCCCAAGTAGCTGCGATTACAGGCATGCGCCACCATGCCGAGCTGATTTTGTATTTTTTAGTGGAGACAGGGTTTCTACATGTTGGTCAGGCTGGTTTGAACTCCCGACCTCAGGTGATCCACCCGTCTCGGCCTCCCAAAGTGTTGGGATTACAGGCGTGAGCCACCCGCCCGGCAGAAATCTTTTTCTTCCTCACAGTGCATGTAAAATCATTTGAGTGGCAAGTACATGAAATAATTTTTGTATCAATCGACAGTCAATTGAAGTAGAAGTGTTAGCAAGTTGAGAAGACTGAATATATAGAATAGTTATTAAAAGTCGTATAATTTTATACCATCGTGAAAATATGAATAAGCTTACCGGCTCAAAAACAATCTGTGGACTCAATTTTTTTATTTGCAGATTTGGTCTTTTTGAAGCCATGTCTGCTATTGAAATGATGGATCCCAAGATGGATGCTGGCATGATTGGAAACCAAGTTAATCGAAAAGTTCTCAATTTTGAACAAGCTATCAAGGTAGTCACCATTGTACTTTTTGTGTTTCTTTTTATCTTTTGTTATTTTATGTTAAAACATTGTGCTTAATAATGAAATGAAACGTTGTATTAACTTAAAGTCTATTTCCTTCAAAACAGTTCAAGTATATAAACAAGAATTAGTTACAACTTTTATATGTTAAAATCTGAAAATTAAAGTCTTCATTAAAATCTTGCTCTAAATTTGTGAATTTGTGTACTTTTAAAATATTTTTGAAAGCATTTGACTACATATTCAAATAGGAAAATTGGCTTGGGGGTTAAATTTTGTGTATTAATATGTTAATACATAAAAGTAAATTTACACAAGTAAAATACTTGTAGTGAATTTAAAGTTGCTTTAGAAATTCATTTATACTTGCAATAGAGTTTGATTTTACATATTTTATAAAGAAAGGTTTGTTGAGCAAATGAATATTGTAAACAAAATTTGCAAGTAATATAGTTAACTTAAGAGAAGTGTTTTAAAAAATCTTTATTTTTCTAAGTAGTTTTGGGTCATTAAAATGATTTATATTAATACTTAAAGCTGGTTTGAACTGCTTTTAAAATACTTGTTGATTTGGCTTTTCATTTTATATAAAGTCCTTTATTGTTTAGATTTTTCTTATTGAAGACCTAAGATATATTGTTTTTACAATTATTGTCAATTAAAAATAAAATTTATAAGACGATATATAGTTTTTAAGAATACAGAGTTAATTTGGTGTGATAGTTTTATCAGATGATAGATAGCATTTTCTTAGAATTGCTGTTTTTAAATACTGAATGTTAGAAATCCAGAATGCTACTATACATAGTAACCATGTTTAAAAAAATTTCTGCTTATATGTCACATTCTTCCTCCTTTTTAGGATGGCACTATTAAAATTAAAGATCTCACCTTGCCTGAACTGATAGGGATTATGGATACATGTTTTTGCTGTTTGGTAAGAATGGAATTAAGACTATTGGTTAATTTAAAAACTGTGATTTACCTGAATCTTGTGATTTAAAAGCCTATACACTAATGTTGAATATGAAATAAATGTAATACTTGGCCTAGTAAAGATGTGCATAAGATTGGCAGGCCTGGTAATAGCATTTCATCTGGTCATCTACTTGATTTTACATTCTAATTTTCTGGGTGAAGGGATATTTTCTTTTCAGTGAAGATAATATTATAGCTATTGTTCATAATACCGTTTTCGTTCTCAAGTTACTCAAGCAATAAGTCTGTAATTGGAAGTTTTCATAAATAAACGTGGAATTGAAACAAAAGAGAGCTATACAATGGCTTTGGAGAGATTTTTTTCTAATCTAGGATAAATTGTGGTAAATTGGCCATCTCCTGAGAAGAAAATTTTTTAGTGATTTGTATATGCTGAATTATGTTTTCCCTGGGAAGTATTGTTTGTGGAGAAATTCTCATTTGTACTGCTTTCCTCTCCCCCCGCTCTCTGACTGTCCCTTTCTTTTAAATTGACATTAAATCATTGTCCTTAGAAATACGTAAAATTTATTCATTTGTTCATCCAACGTTTATTGATTGATTGCCAGTGTGTGTAGTTGTATTAGGTGTATTATATGTACAGTTTTCACTTACGTTTTACATGAGCTTTATTAGATATCCGTACTATCTTACTGTCTATGGTTATGTTGCTTGGGAGGGCCCTTGCCAGAATCTTAATCCTGATCCTTCATCTTCCAAAGCTGTCTCTTTACCCCCTCAAAGATTTATTACCTTTTAGCAGTTTACAGTCCTAGTGGGTGGAGTAAAGAAAAGAGTCAAAGGATTGCTGGGAACAGACATGTGAATAAACAATTCTGACAACATGAAAATGCTTTTATAATAGTGCTATGGGAACAGAGAGGAGGAGTTAATTATGTCTGGGAGAGTAAGAAAGGCTGTAGAAAGGAAGTAATATTGGTATGAGGTACTGAAGAATGGTAGGCGTATGACAGGAAGATTCATGGTTTAGTAGGCAAAGAGGTATATTGCATGAGCATGGCAATGTGAAAATGTTCATTTTGGAAAATCATAGATAGCTGCTTAAGGCTGAAGTCTGGCAGGGAGCCAAGTAGGAGGAGTGTGGGATAAGTGGAGAGTGGTGGAGAAGGAGGGAAAGGTAAACAGAGTGAGGATTTTTGCCAAAGTTGAGGAACTATTCTGTGAGACTCTTGGGACTGTATTTAAAAATTTGGACTTTAAAAGGCAGATGGTTTTTAGTCTGGAAAGTTTCTCTTCTGCACGGTAGTTAATACCAAATACACACCTTAATTATAAGTTTTCCACAAACATTTGTCATTTTGCAATGCAGTAGCATATGTCTTACTCTGTTGCAGAATTCTTGGGCTTTAGTGTAAAAATAACTATAAACTTGGGCAAATGATTTAAACTCTTACTCTGTTTCTTTACATGTAAAAGGAGAAAAATACCACCTTTCTCAAAGTGCTAGGAAAAAATGAGAGATATTTGAAAATAATCTAGCATAATATTTGGGACACAGTACTTACCCAATTTTGCCTGTTGTTGGTATTCCCAACCTCTAGTACATGGTGCCAGACATATAGTGGTCACTCAGTAAAATAGTATAAAATGATTCTCTTAGTGTTTTAGAAAGATCTCTACTTGGGAGTATTAAATTAGAGATGGGAGGCAGGAAAACCTATCTAGTTTCTTCCGATAATCTAGGTGAGATATGGTGTTGGCTGGGTTGTGGTGGTAAGGATTACAAAGTTCGATGAGTGTCTTAAGGATCTGGTTAGTTCTACAATTGTGAATTTTCCAGTTTATGGATTTTTTTATTGACTACATCGTGGACTTGATTTCTTTTGGATGCTACATAAAGAGGCAGTCTTAATTTCATTAATCTCTAATATGTTGCAAACTGATTTACATACGACAGTGATTCCCATAGACACTTGAAAAATGTTAGTCAATGAAAGTGAATTCTAACTGTCTTTTTTTTAAGTCTTGTGATTAATCTTATTTGGGTCTATGGTGCTCTGGCCTTTGACTCTAGGATCAATTTAGACTTTGCAGACTCAATTTTTTCACCTTAAATATATACTCTTTTGTTTCTTTATAGATAACATGGTTAGAAGGCCATTCGTTGGCACAGACAGTATTTACGTGCCTTTACATTCATAATCCAGACTTTATAGAAGATCCTGCTATGAAGGCTTTTGCTCTGGGAATCTTGAAAATCTGTGACATTGCAAGGGAAAAAGTAAATAAAGCTGCTGTTTTTGAAGAGGTAAGATTTTGTAATATAAGAATTCCTTGGCCAGGTGTGGTGGCTCATGCCTGTAATCCCAGCAGTTTGGGAGGCCAAGGTGGGCAGGTCACCTGAGGTCAGGAGTTTGAGACCAGCCTGGCCAACATGGTGAAACCCTGTTTCTACTAATACACAAAATAGCCAGGTGTGGTGGCGTGCACCTGTAATCCCAGCTACTTAGGAGGCATGAGAGTTGCTTGAACCCAGGAAGCAGAGGTTGCAGTGAGCTGAGACTGTGCCACTGCACTCCAGCCTGGGCAACAGAACGAGACTGTCTCAAACAAAAAAAAGAATTTCTGAAGTTCATTGACTACCTTATTCACTGTGATGTATTTAAATGATTTTGTGATATGTGCTTTCGTCTACATGTATGTTTAAAAACAGTTTTTAAAAGTAATGCTGTTGCCATTTACAGATATATTGGGTAAAGTAATTCAGTTCTCTCCAAGAAAGGGCTTTCATCTTAGCATATGTTCTGTCAGTACCGTTCATTGAGTATCCATATGTGCAGACTACTGTTTTTGGAGGTTATGGGGATTCCCAGAGAAAAATGAAAGAGACAGCCCTTGTCCTCAAGTCTGTCAGAAATTATAATACAAAAGGGGAGCTAAGGAGAACAAAGATAGGAATATTTTAGGGTATAGACATTTTCCTTTGGTTTGTCTAAGTTTTAGAGATAGAAAGATTTTTTCCCCTTTAGTGTAAAAAATAAGCTTTTGGATGCTGATAACTTTCAGGGAATTGCATCTCAACCTAGGACTACAAAAAAAAGAATTGTATAAGGGAAAATGTGATAGCATTTGAAATTATTGATAACTAACTATTTTTGTTAAGTTCTTCTGTTGAAACCGATGTTTCTTTTTAGTGCTGTTACTGCTCCAGAATAAATTTCTTAGGATCCAACAATGGTTCAGTGTATAGTATGTAAAACTTTTCTCAATTTATACTATGTATGTGAGAATAATTAAAGGTATACTCAATATGTTTGTCAATATTTGAAGGTGTGGCTTTTTTTTTTTTTTGGTGGGGGGGGATGGGGTTTCAGTCCTGTTGCCCGGGCTGGAGTACAGTGGGGCAATCTCAGCTCACTGCAACCTCCATCTCCCGGGTTCAAACTATTCTTGTGCCTCAGCCTCCCGAGTAGCTGGGATCACAGGCATGCACCACCATGCCTGGCTAATTTTGTATATTAGTAGAGACCCGGTTTCACTCTGTTGGCCAGGCTGATCTTAAGCTCCTAAGCTCAGGTGATCCACCTGCCTCAGCCTCCCAAAGTTCTGAAATTACAGGCGTGAACCACCGTTCCTGGCCGTATGGCTTTCTGAGTTGTTTGAAATAGTGTCTACTTTTTATATAGTCATTGGTTATTTGCATATTGTATTGATATGAGTATCATTATGGAAAATCTTACTCATTTGGATAGAATTTAAAAAATTAGTTTAAGTTAGAGAAATGCAGATTATTTTAAATACTAGTGTTTTCAAAGTACAACTAAAAGGACATCAGAATCAGTGGGCAGAAAGGATTCCTTGAATAACAGTGCATGAACAATTGCTTAGCACCCTTGAAAGTTACTTTATCATTTCATATCAAAATTTCAGATAGCTGAAATGTGTTCAGTATAAAAAATTAAAAGAAGATAAGTTTACAGAAAATAAAATGACCTTTAAATGTAAGATGCTTAATCTCACTTTAATGCAAATTAAAACTGAAATACCATGTTTTTACCCATTGTTGGCAAAGATTAGAAATTGTTTACAGTAAGATTGATGAAGATGGGAAAACAGGCACTCATATAATCTGTGTGTATGTATGTGTGTGTGTCAGTGAATATGAGTGGTCATTATTTCCCACTTGTTAGTCTTTTTTTAGAACTTTTTATTGGGGAATAATTTCAGATTAACAGCAATTATGGGAACCAGCACAAAGAACATACAATTCGTATGCAGATTCAGCTACTGTTAACATACTGTCCCATTTGCTTTTTTCACTTATGCGTGTGCTCCTGCTCACTCTCTCTCTCATGTATATATGTATGTCTTTTCCTGACCTGTTAGTAAGTTGTGCCAATTACAGCCTTCTTCCCCGTGACACTTTTAGTGTGTTTCTCCAAAGAAAAAGGGCACTGTCCTGCAGAACCACAACACAATTATCAGCTTCAACAAATCTGTAATAACAATGCACTATTCAGATTCCATTTTTGTTAATTGACCCAATCCTTCTTAGTGTTTTTTCCCCTGACCCAGTCTAGAATTATGACCTGCATTTAATTGCGTATTTCTGTAGTAGTATTTTTTTTTTTTTTTTGAGACAGTCTTGCTCAGTCGCCCAGTCTGGAGTGCAGTGGCGCGATCTCGGCTCACTGCAAGCTCCGCCTCCCGGGTTCCCGCCATTCTCCTGCCTCAGCCTCCCCAGTAGCTGGGACTACAGGAGCCCGCCGCCACGCCCAGCTAATTTTTTTTGCATTTTTTTTTTAGTAGAGACGGGGTTTCACCGTGTTAGCCAGGATGGTCTCGATCTCCTGACCTCGTGATCCGCCCGTCTCGGCCTCCCAAAGTGCTGGGATTACAGGCGTGAGCCACCGCGCCCGGCCATTTCTGTAGTATTCTTTAAGCTACATGAGATCCTCAGCTTTTCTTTGTTTCCGGTGACACTGATATTTTTGTGAACACAACCTTGTCCTGCTTTTCATTTCTTAATAGGCTATGCCTCACTTGGGTTTATCTGTTCTTTCCTAATGATTAAATTTAGATTGTGCAGTCTTGGGTGGAATATAACATAAGTGATGTGTGTTTTTGAGGGTGTCACATCTAGAGGTATACAGTCTGTCTGCCCTTCAATGGTGATATTATTTTGGTCAGTTCATAAAGCTTTTGTCTTATTTCCATATGGTTACTGTTTTTTCCCTTTGTATTTAAGCAATCTTGGGATACACTTTAAGACCATAAAAATATCCTGCTGACTGAAATCTCTCCCCTTAGATTGAACATCCATTGACGGTGCTTGCCTGGACTAATGTTTACTGTGATGGTTGCAAAATTTGTATTTTTTGATTCCAGTACATTTTCCACATTTATCAGTCAGTACTTGACATCCTACTCTAAGCAAGACTCATACTTTTTTGGTGGGAGTGTAAATTCTTACAACTTTAAGAAAGAGCAATGTGGTGATATCTATCATAATCTAATATGCATGTCTTGACTCAGCAGTTTCACTTCTAGCACTCCATCCTGCAAGTATATTTGTGTTTGTACACAAAGACCTGTGTACAAGGATATTACTTACAGAATTGTTTGTAGTAACTAGTTTGGAAACCACCACAGTATCCATCAGTAGGAGACTAATTAAAAGATGTTACATTCATACAATCAAGTGTTTTGCTGCTGGCCGCTGTGGTGGCTCATGTCTATAATTCCAGCACTTTGAAAGGACGAGGTAGGCAGATGACTTGAGCCCGGGAGTTCGAGGCCAGCCTAAGCAACATACCGAGACCGTGTCACTACAAAAAATACAAAAATTAGCTGGGTGTGGTGGTGTGTGCCTGTAGTCTCAGCTACTGGAGAGGCTGAGGTTGGAGGATCACCTGAACCTGGGGAGGTGGAGGCTGCAGTGAGCTGTGATTGTGCCATTGCACTCCAGTTTGTGTGCAGAGTGAGACCCTGTCTCCAAAAAAAGGATATTTTACTGATTTTAAAATGGAGGAGGTCAGTTAAAAAAAGGAGATTGATTTATGTGTAGAGATAAGATTAGATTTCTAAAGTGAGAAAAGTCAGGTGTGGTAAAGCATGTGTATAGCTTGCTGCCACTTTTTTCTTTTTTAAAAAGGGAGATAGGTAGCTAAATCTTCATACATAAGAGGATAATAGGTCTTGAGGGCTGGGGTGTACACTTGTTTGCACTGTTGGGATTTTTATGGTGTGTCTGCATTATTTTGTTTTTAAATAAATTAAAGTTTTTTAGTGACAAGAAATTATAATTGAATTTTATTTCTAGAGGATTCTACTTTGTTACCCAGGCTGGAGTGCAGTGGCATGATCATAGTTCGCAGGTAGCCTCATTCCTATGCTCCAGCGATACTTTGCCTCAGCCTCCTGAGTAGCTAAGACTACAGATGTGTTCCACCACACGTGGGTAATTTTTAAATTTTTTGTAAAGACTGGGATTTGCTTTGTTGGCCAGGCTGGTCTCAAACCCTGGGGCTCAAGTGATCTTCCCACCCCAGCCTCCCAAAGTGCTGGAATTACAGCCGTGAGCCACCACCCCTGGCCGGTAATTGAAGATCCATTTATATTCTGGATGAAGGTCTTACTAGGAAATGGGAGAAATGTTAAAGGAAGAGACTAATAGGACAAGAGTGATAGAAAAACTTTTAGGAAAAATAAAGGTACAAACATAAGATAATTTTTATGAATTATGGTCACATTCAAGTAAAGTATAACACTCAGGCCCAAATGAATAAATGGGCAATAAAATAAGTTGCTTATTTTATGAAGGACGGTTATCAAATGGCTATAACACTTTTAAAATTTAGCTTCACTATAATCCAGGAAATACAAATGAAAATAAGTAGTTTGATTTTTTTCTTTCTTTTTTTTTTTAACCTCACCCACCTCTTGATCTTAGATTTCCCGGCTCCTAGAACTGATTGATTTTCATGAATATAATTTTAAAAATGAAAATGTTCAATGTTGGAAGGAATGCAGTAAGTTGACACTTCTGTTTTTACTAGTGTACATTAGCACAGCTGTTTTGGCAAACAGTTTAATAATGTGTATATCAAGAATCTTAAAAATACTGATATTTAAACTAGTTATTTCTTAAAATTCAGCCTTAAAGAAATAATTAGGCCGGGTGCTGTGTCTCACACCTGTAATCCCAGCACTTTGGGAGGCCACGATGGGCAGATCATCTGAGGTCAGGAGTTCAAGACTAGCCTGCCAACATGGTGAAACCCCATCTCTACTGAAAATACAAAAATTAGCTAGGCAGAGTGGCACATGCCTGTAGTCATGCCTACTTGGGAGGCTGAGGCAGGAGAATTGCTTGGACCTAGGAGGCGGAGCTTGCAGTGAGCTGGGATTGCACCACTGCACTCCAGCCTGGATGACAGAGTGAGACTCCATCTCAACAACAATAACAAAAAAGGAAGTAATTAGAAATGTGGGCACTTTATGCCCAAATGCATTAACCAGAGTTTTCATTAGTGAACAATTGACACCAACCAGGATGCCACCATTAGAGTTATGGTTGAAATAAATTATGGATAATTGATTACACATAATTTGTTATGTATATTGAGTATGTACTTATTAACATGATGAAAGAGGGCTTAATAACCTGGAGAAATGTATATGTCAAAAGGTTAAAAAAGCAGCATTGTAGCCAACTGTGTAAAAATAAAACTGGAAAGAGAGAAAACCAGAAGTTTGCTCCTGGGCCAAAAGATTGTATTTTCTTTTTTTTGCTAAAATTTTCCGATTTTCCAGATAAGTTTGTCTTAGTCTTATAATTAGAAAAAAATACTAATCTAGTAAAAAGTCTTCAAGAGACCTAGTGATGAATAAGAATGATTTGGCTGGGTGCGGTGGCTCATGCCTATAATCCCAGCACTTGGGAGGCCTAAGGGGGGCGGATCACGAGGTCAGATCGAGACCATCCTGGCTAACACGGTGAAACCCCATCTCTACTAAAAATATAAAAAATTCGCCAGGCGTGGTGGGGGGCGCCTGTAGTCCCAACTACTTGGGAGGCTGAGGCAGGAGAATGGCATGAACCTGGGAGGCGGAGCTTGCAGTGAGTCGAGATGGCGCTACTGCACTCCAGCCTGGGCAACAGAGAGACTCCATCTCAAAACAAAACAAAGAAAGATTTATAATGAGCAAATTATTTATTTAAATTGGTTGTTTCTGGAGTTCCTAACTGCTGGTGTATTTTGTTCTCAGGCGTGTCTCCTGATCTGGAGGCATTTTCTGATTTGTTTCTTAACATCTTGCTCACATGCCCAAAATGGGAGCCCTATCAAACCACTTTTCCTTTTCCATTCTGTATCTTGCAATATCGTACTGCCAGTGTTATCTTTGATTACCTCTTTCCTCTTACTCCTTACATCCAGATTATTTTGCTTTGGCTTGCAGATGCCTTGAATTGGGGCACTGTTTTTTCTCTCATCATTTCTGCTTTAGTTCTTCAACTTTAGGTTTGGCTTCCTTGGAGTTTCTGAACTCTTCTCTCTGGTCCAGTATTTTCTTTCTAGTTCATTCTCCATATGACCACCAGTTGTCTTCCTAAAAATAGGTATCCTCATATTTGGTATGTGAAAATTTAAGTGGGGTGTGCGTGTATGTACATCTTAATAAAAGTACTAATACTTGTATGTAATTTAAAAAGTTAAATAGCCCACTTATGAGGAAAAATAGTTCTCTGCTTTTTTTTTTTTTTTTAACTGTTCCATATTATTTCCATATATCTAGATAATCTAACTTCTGGATTTAAGGATTTACTAACTTTAGCTTTGATATGTTAGATTAGATCACAATATATCTCATTACCCCTGCCCTTGCCCCAAATAGTAATCTAAAAGCTGGTTAAATCATTATGGAGCATTGATGTTATCGTGATTGTATAAATATTAATGAGAGGTGAGCCAAAGTGGTATATGCTTATATTTCCTTTCTCATACAAAATTTTGTTTTTCTTATATGTGGTAATTATCTCTCTTTTTGATTTGCTTAGTTTTCTATGTACTTCTCCCCAGTTCTTTCGCCCACTGTTGTAAAACCTATCAGATAATCTGTCAGTTGTGTATTTTCTTTTGAAAATGCTCCTCTTGAAGTCTTGTTCTCCAGCTTCAGGCTGCATCACTTGTATTCTGTGCCCACAACACAGCTGTGCCATTCTAGTTTTTTGTTCTCTTTTCTCCGGGAATTTCATTCCCCCCTCTGTTTTGTTAGGTCTCTTGTTATCTGGCCCACATGCCTTTATTATTCTTAGTTTATTATTTTGTTTGGTGGAATATTTCCAGTTCTTCAGGGAGACAAGAAGGTAGATTTTGAGACCTGGTATGTCTTTAAAAACAAAAAATAAAAGTCTCCCCTACCCTCACACTTATTTGGTAAGTTGCTATTTACCATATAGATAGAAGTAGTCTTCCTACCTGCCTACATGTGCGCTATATTCCGTTGCTTTCCTGTTATGTAGATGGACCTTCTGTATTCCTAAGGATGATAACTTCTGCTTGTGCATTGATCCTATATTCTATATTCAAAGATACTGCTCTAGCAATTCTTCCCTGTGTTCTTTGCGTAATGAATTTACCCCTCTGCTAGATAATTTACATCAGCTTGCAAACGTGCTTTATATTCCTCTCGTTAAGTCTGTCATTTCTTAACATAATATTGTCTTTCATCTTCTGCACATAGCTTAGTTCTTTTCAGCCAGATCATTTTTAAAAGGGGTGCTTACAGCCTGGACAACATAGCAAGACCCCATCTACAAAAAAATAAAAAATTTAGCCAGGCATGGTGATATGGTACACCTCTGTAGTCCCAGCTACTTGAGGCTGAGGCAGGAATATCACTTGAGCCCAGGAGTTCGAGGCTCTGGTGAGCTACAATTGCACTCCACTCCAGTCTGGGCAGTCAAATGACCCTGACTCTTAAAAAAAAAAAAAAGATGTATTCATAGTCACTGTCTCTGGTTTTCTTCTTTTTCTCTCTGCCCCAGTCAGGCTTTATACCTTTCACTAAAACTACCGTGTCACAGTCATCAAAGACCTCAGTGTTAAATTCAGTGGTTAAATTTGGTCTTAAACTTGAATTACCAGCAGATTTTGACGTAGTCATCACTCCATCCTCAAAATACATTCTTTGCTTGGCTTTTAAGATGCTTTTCTTCCCTGGTTTGCTACCTCACTGGTGATTCTTGTCTGTCATCTCTTTCTGTAAACCAGAACTATACAGTGGAAAGGTAAGCCACATGTATAGTTTGATTTAGTGTTGTAGTGGCCATAGGTGAAAATAATTTGAATGCTATATTTTATTTAACTCAATATATGTAAAATATTAGTGTTTTGGCTGCACAGTATTGTGTGAAGAGTACAGTTTTTGAATACTTATTTCTGACAAAGGATGCTGCAATTACTGGACAAAAGTATAATGAGACACAGAATATGTACGTAGTCCCAATAAATACCAGATACTTATTAATTACAAAGGGAAAAATGATAGCTTTGTCATGGAGAAACTTGGCGGATAGCACCTTAGTCAAGTGGCCAGAATTATCAGTAATTGGACAGATTGACATGTGCCTACTTTATACAGTGTTCTAGGAAGGACATATCACTTCTGTGGTATTCCTATCAAATATGATATAACTTAAGTTTAATCTTGAAGAAACATCAGGCACACCCATTACTGAGGGATGTGCTACAAAATGTGTATTACAAAGTATTATTCAAAATATATTATTTTGAAGTACTGTTTGAAAAGATACTTCTAAATGTCAGATACGAAAGTTAAGGACAGAGGAAATGCTCCAGATCAAAGGAGGTTAGAGACATGAATTTCTTTATTTGGTAATTGTACTGTGGTTATGTAAGAGGAAGATTTTGTTTTTAGGAAATCATACTGAAGTATTTAGAAGTAAAGGGGCATCATGGTCTGCAACTTAATCTCAAAGGTTTCATTTTGTCACTATCACAAGTGCTAACCTGTTTGTTAATACTCACAAACTCTGTCTTCTCTCTTGTTAAGGTGAAAGTATTCCTGTTACAATCTAAGCTCAGCTCCTCCACTTGTGTTGCGTTACTAGGCTCTCCTTCACTACTCGCTTACTCTAGTTGGCATGTAAACATGCTTTACATTCATTTGAAAGCACCACAGTTTCGTTGATCCCATGGCTCCTTGTATCTACAATCCCATTTCCCTGCTACTCTCCAGGAAAAACCTCTTTAATGATTTGCTTATTCTACTTTTTCTTTCATTTTCTCTTTACTCCAAGTGGTCGTTCTTTACCACCACTACAGAGAACTGGTCTTTACCCATCTTGCTAAATGCAGTGTTTTCACCCCTCCCTCTCCAGCCTGTGAGCATCATTAGACCCAGTTGACACACTGTGAAATACTTTTTTCTCTTTGTCTTCTTAATACCAATCTTTTGGATTTCTTTCTGCCTCACTAAACTGGTAAGTCTAGTTCCTGTGCTTGCATCTCTAATTGCTAGGGTACTCATGGACTCCCTCCCTCCTCCATAACCGCTCCCTAGGTTGATTTCCTCTACTCATGTGGCATTCAATATCAACTAACTATACACTGATGAAGTCCAAATTTATACCTCTAGCCTTGAGTCCTTCCCTGACTTCTAGTCTCAAGCAAGTGAAATCTGAAATCTCCACTTGGATGACCAAAGAGATTACAAACTTGATATAACCAAAATTGTACTTCATTTCTGCCCTTACTCCTGCTCCTCTCAAATACTGCCTTATCCCAGGAAATGGTGCCATCACCTGCTTAGAACAAAACACTAAAAATGAGGCTTGATTGTACAGTTTACCTCATATACACATTCAGTTCATCAGCATATCATGTTAGTGCTACCTTTGAAATATATCCTGATTTTTTTTTTTTTTTTTTGACCAACTTCTTACTCTCCCCACTGTTGCAATCCCAATCCAAGTCATCATCAGCCCTTGCTTGGACTATTGGTTAGAGTCCAATGTCTGGTCTCCCTAGTTTCACTCTTACTTCTGTCCTCAAGTACACAAATCTTCAAGAGTGATCTTTAATGGTAGCAGTCTGTTTACATGACTCTCTTGCTCTCACTTATCCAGTAACTTAGATTAAATTCTTATTACTGAGGTTTATATACCCAGGGCCTGTGGTGTTCTTCCAGAAAGATAGTTTTCCTAAGACTTTTCTTGGCAAACTTACAGATAAGGTTTATGGATATTTTTGTTTTGTTGTTTTTGCTACACAGTGTTGGTCTGGTTTTTTAAAAATAGGAAGATGAGGCTGGATGTGGTGGCTCATGCCTGTAATCCTAGCACTTTGGGAGGCTGAGATGGGTGGATTTACTTGAACTTAGGAGTTAGAGACCAGCCTGGACAACATGGCAAGACCCCATCTCTACTAAAAATAAAAAAAAAAATTCAGCCTAGTGTGGTGGTGCATGCCTGTATTCCCAGCTACCTAGGAGGCTGAGGTGGGAGGATTGCTTGAGCCCAGAGTGGGTGGAGGTTATAGTGAGCTTAGTTTGCGTCACTGCACTCAAGCCTGGATGACAGTGAGACCCTGTCTCAAAAAAAAAAAAAAAAAAAAAAAAAAAAAAAGAGTTGGGGGAGATTTTACATTGAAAAAGAAAAACCTAGATTTTTTTCTAAAAAATTAGGAGACCTGACCACACTGGCCCTGTATTCATTCATACCACAACAGGATAAGTAGTGGCTGACCCCTTCTAAATGAAGCATATGTTTTCCAATTTACCGGTCTCTACCATTCCCTGGTGTATGTTGTAGTCAGCCAGATGTATTTAGGAAGATAACCTGCCTTTTGAGTTCATAACCCTTGCCCTGGAGTAAGTCTTTTGTTGAACACATATTTATTGAATAGAAGTCTATTTAGCACTATTCTAAGTCCTGGAGGTAAAATAGTAAATAAAGCCATGAACTCATGGATTATATATACCTGTCTTGGGACAGATAGTCAATGCATATGTAATTAAATACATGTATAATGTCACGCCATGAAGAAGAGTAAAGCAGGATAAGGGGATATAAGATGGTGGATGGTGCTGTCTTAGAAGGCATAGGGAAAACCTCTATTTGAGGATTTGACATTAGAACAGAGGCTGGAATATAGTAAGGGGTGAAGACTTGTAAATATTTTGAAGAAAATCATTTTGGTGTGGGAGCCATGAGAGGAGAATGTGTTTAGTGTGTTTGAGTGACAACAAGAAAGACCTGTCAGACTGCAGTGCAGTGAATGTGAAATGGTAGGAAATAAGGTTGGCGAGGGAAACCGGGTCATGTGATGTAGGGCCGTAGAGGCCATGGTGGGCTTTGGGATTTTGCTGTGAGGTAGAAAACTATTGAAAGGTTTTGAATAGGAAGTGACATGATCTGACTTATTTTCAAACAATCCTTCTGCCTTCTGGTGATGTATAAATTATAGCAGGGACTAGTGTGGTAGGTGGGGGAGTTGTCTGGAGGTGGTTACAAGAGTGAGCAATAGTGGTGACTTAAACTAAAGATAGCTGTGAAAGGGTGAGAAGTTCGACTAGAATTTGCAGATAGAGCCTTCAGTGTTTTCTGATGGATTTGATACAGGATGCAGAAAAACAAGAGGAGTCGAGGCCAGGTTTTCAGCCTGAGCACCTCTAGATAGATAGTAGTGCCGTTTAGTGGTATGGTAAACGCTAGGAAAGTGGGTATCAAGCTCCTTTTTGGAGATGTAAAATTTGAGAATCCTGTTTGATGTCCAAGTAGAGACAGACTATAAACTTCATCTAGAGGATAAGCTTATATAGCTTTGTAATATAATGAGTCTTTTTTTTTTTAAGGACTCGATCATGTAAGTCATAAAATATCCCTAAATTCTTTGAGACCAAAGACGTAGGGTTTGTTTTCTTACTGTTTGTGGGATATAGTACCTCACTTGAATTTGATGCTCACTGTTTTTTTTTTTAAAGAATCCAGAAATTGTGCTGTGGCTCCATCCCCTTTTGAACCATTATTCTGTTATTTTAGGATTCTATCTACATTTTTTTTTTGAGGCAGAGTCTCACTCTGTCGCCCAGGCTGGATTGCAATGACGCGATCTCAGCTCATTGCAGCCTCCACCTCCCGGGTTCGAGTGATTCTCCTGCCTCAGCCTCCCAAATAGTTGGGATTACAGGCACACGCCACCATGCCCAGCTAATTTTTTTGTATTTTTAGTGTAGACGGGATTTTACTATGTTGGCCAGGCTGGTCTTGAACTCCTGACCTCAGGTAATCTGCCTGCCTCGGCCTCCCAGAGTGCTGGGATTGTAGGCACAAGCCACGGCACCTAACCCTATCTATGTTTTTATAGGAATTATAGTAGGCAGAAACACTGTTTTAATGAGGCTTATGACTTGTTAATCAGATCAGCCAGATGACAGACAGTAAATATATTTTCTTCAAAGGAAGTCAAGCAAATCACTTAATTTGTTAATGACTCAGCAATGAAATCATTTAAAAAATGATTTAGGGGATGGGGGTCATATGTCTGAAAGACTCAGTTTTTTTCCTGCCAGTGGACTGTAGTGGAACATGGTTTTGCTCTCACTTTGAATAATTCTCTTTGAGAAATCTTAACTGTAAGCAGTCGTTTAATAATTTTTTAAGTAGTCTTATCTAAATCTTGCAGCCTGGTCCTTAAACAGTAATTATTGTATATTTACTATTCACCTGTGAATGTGAGAATACTTTGTGAGAATTATTACTTGGTGATATTTTCATAAGCATTACACTTATATGGCAAATGAACGTATTAAATTACCTGGACAAGCAATTGAAAGTAAGGACAGAGACAACATTAGAATATGGTGTTTTATGTGTATGCTTTCAAGAAAAGCTTAGGTGTATCCTAGCAATATTTAGACAAGCAGGATGACCTCCCATTTCTGTTTCTTTAATAAATAGTGATTTTGTAGAGAAATATAAAGAAAAGTTTTATATTTTGCCACAATTTAAGGTTTTGTTGCTATTCATGAGCCTGATTATTCCCTTTTTGTATAGGAAGATTTTCAGTCTATGACTTATGGATTTAAAATGGCTAACAGTGTGACAGATCTTCGAGTTACAGGTAAAATTATTTTTAAAGATAATTCACAAGTTTTACATTTTCATATGTTTCCTTTTAAAACTTATTGTTTCTTTTTCTAGGCATGCTAAAAGATGTGGAGGATGACATGCAAAGAAGAGTAAAGGTATATATGTTTTCTCTTTGATGTAGGGTTTTGGTATACCTCTAAATGTCAGGTTAACTTTACCTAATTATAAATGTGTAGAACCACCTTTCTCTTGTATGTGCTTTGTATTTTTTTTTGTAATGAATTTGACCACTGCTAGAGGAGTTTCTGATAAATGAATGTCATTTTCAAGTATAGCCATCCCTCAGTATTCTCAGGGCATTGGTTCCAGGACCCCTGTGGATGCCCAAACTCAAGGATTCTCAAGTCTCTTATATAAAATGGTGTGATATTTGCATATAACCTGTTTATGTCCTTCTGTATACTTTAAATCATCACTAGATTACTTATAATATTTAATGTGATGTAAATGCTATGTAAGTAGTTGTACTTTTAAAATTTATATTTTTAAATGCTATTTTAAAATTTTTTTCTGATACTTTCAATCAGTGGTTGGTTGAATCCAACCCATGGATAAAGAGAGATGAGTATATTAAAATTTAGCCCACTCGATTCTTTCAACTTTTTGCCGGTGTTTTAGAGTTTTACTATGCTATTTTAAGAATAGTATTTTTCTCCCACTACTGTTTTGAGTTCCTCAAAGGTAAGGACTGTCTTCTTCACCTTTGTATCTTTAATAGCTGGTACAGTGTCTGGAACACAGTAGGTGAGCTCAGTAAGCGGTGATATGCCAAATCTGGTGAAAACCTTCTAGATGACCTTGATGATTTGCTGCTTTTCATAGAGATTAAAAAGGGGGAAAAGTTGTATTCCTACTTTTCTTTTTAATACTAGTATAATAGTATGGTTGTCAAACTTCATATTCTCTTTTTTTGATTTTTGCAATTCAGTGAATTGGGCAATTTGACACACACAGTGCTCCACTTTTAGATGAGGAAAATACAGATCAAAGGAGTTAAGTAACCTGTGTCTTAGCTTTACTAAAGGGCATGTAAATGGCAACTTTAGGGCTAGAACCCACAACTTCTAGTAGATCTTCCTGTAGTACCGCCCTGGTATTTGGTCAAATAAAATTGTCCACTATAACATTTGTATTAAGATATTTTGTAGTTTAGTGTAAAACAAATCAGTATTGACCATTGAACTTTATTTTTTCATGATGTGATTTTTGTAAAGGTTACAGTTTTTTTCTAACAGGGTTAGTTTTGAGAGCATCAGGAATTTCAATTAATAGCTCCTTTTAAAGGAAAATGTACTGTGTGTCGTATACTTCTGCTTATGTTATTTCATTGTTTTGCTTTTGCTGTTTCAATACTTAATTCTTTTGCATGATCTTTATAATTTATGTCAAAATGACCTTTCTGTATATAGGATTAATAGGAGGAACATAAATACTAGACACAGCTTTTTTCCTCCAATAATTTTTCCCAAAAACAGATTGTTGTGTATACTCAAAAAATTAGTGTTTTACCTTATATATTTGTAATGTAATTTTTTTTCAGGTTTGTGTTTAATTCACCTTTTTTAAAATTTTAGAGTACTCGAAGTCGACAAGGAGAAGAAAGAGATCCAGAAGTTGAACTAGAAGTAATTGAACTTATTTTCTGGTAGATAATATCAGAGAAGTCTACCTGTTAATGTTGTAGTTTTATGAACTGCGTTATAATTTATGGAAGCCCTTTTTAAGGTATTTCTTTAAAAATTGGACATTGCAAGGGATTTTATTTCCCTTGTATTTATTTTGATAGAATGATAGTACAGCTCTTTCAAATAGATGATTTCAAAACTCTTCAGTATTCCTATGAGGTAGGAAGAAAAATATGATCTTTCACAGATAATGCGTCAGAGCTCCACAGTATCCAAAGTTGCTGAACTTTTGTCGAGATTCTAAATTTTCTGACTCTGCTTAAAGCACATTTTAATCAGTCTTTTTAAAATGCGGATAAAATCAGCTTTTTGAGGTAATAGTGTAACTTTTGACTTAGGACAAGATCAGTCCTGTTGATATAGAAGCTTCACATTCCTATTTCAAAAGAATAGGCTTTGTTTTGTTTTCTGCAGCTCATTTTTCAGGCTTTTAAAAGCCTATAAGCAAAGGTGTCTGTAATGTAGTACGTTATTAACGTTGAGACTTAGGAGTTAATATATTTTAAATGAAATTCCTTTCATGGACTTTGCATCTTTTAACTTCTAGTCCTCTCTTGTTTTTTTAGCACCAACAATGTTTAGCAGTATTCAGCAGAGTGAAATTTACTCGTGTGTTACTGACAGTGCTTATAGCCTTTACTAAGAAAGAGGTAAGGGCATTCAATATCATATGTCTGTTTGTTTTAGTGATTTTGGATGGAATGCCTGAGTGATGCAGTTCTGAAACTTTTCCCTTGAGGTGCTCCTGATCTCAGATACAGAGAACTCAGCATTTGGTGTATTTATACCAAAGTAACCCTGAAGACTTTCTCAAGAAGTATATTTTTTTACTTATTTGTAAATAATACATTAGAAGCGGAAATTGCTTGTAGGTTGTCATATTTTGTGAATTGAAAAGGAGAAAGTAAAAATTTTAGGCCTATTACCTTCAGTTACATAATTAATTGTTAGATTTGTATAGAACCAAAAGCAAGCCTTAGATGGTGAATCTTTTTTCTTTTTTGTATTTTTGCACTAATTCAAGCCAATTACAGATTAATTTGTGAATAGTTTATAAGTGGTGAGTAGGGATCCAATTTTTACCATTAATTTAACTTCTGTAATTCTATTTCTTCCCGTTTTTTTCCCCCCCCACCTTGATGAATGACATAGAATTGTTGAAAATTTTCTCATTTTCTAGTTGATTGCATCTTTGGTTTTTATTATTAAAAAAAAAAAGGTAAATCAAAAATATTTTCTATCATTATAATTGATCCTACAAGTTTTATAGATGTGAGTAAAAAAACCATTTTCTATCCTAACAGGATCTGGACATCCTGTATTAAGTACATAGTTTATGAAAACCAATGTCATTACAGCAAGCATTTAATTTCATTATTGTTTATAGGATTTTCCTATTTAATGTATATCTTTCAGTGAAAGAATATGTAAGAATGTTTTTGGTGATTTATTTGCTAGACCAGTGCTGTTGCAGAAGCTCAAAAATTGATGGTTCAAGCAGCAGATCTTCTTTCTGCCATTCATAATTCATTGCATCATGGCATCCAGGCCCAGAATGATACTACAAAAGGAGGTAATTGTTCAGTTTGCTTCTACTCTTTGTTTTCTTCGTTTCCATCCAAAGTATTTACTGCTTAGTTTGTACTAAAGTTTTTTTCAAGTCAGTCTTGTACCTTGGAGTGTTTTACTCCAGAGACTTACAGTGTTTAGGCTCTCCTCTATAAATATATACTACAGTAAAAAACAATACTGTAGAACTTGGCCATTTCCTGTATATTAGTATTTAGACTCAGAATATATATCCTGTCTTGCATCTGAGCTGTAATGTTACAGCCTGGCAGGTTCTTCTTGCTGCCCAGAAAAGCCAATGCAGTGAGAACAGCAGAGAAGGAGTTTAATTATCATGAGGTCAGCTGAGTGGAAGGATGAGAGCTGTTTCTCAGATCTTCCTCCCTGAGAATTCAGGGACTAGAGTTTTTGAAGAATAGTTTGGCGGGCAGTGGGTGAGCAAGGAGAGGTTTGTTTCAGGAAGGGACAGTTACCATTTTATTTTAAACTGTAAACTAGATTTCTCCCATAGTTGCTTGGCCTACACCAAAAATGAGCAAAGACAGCTTGTGAGGTTAGAAGCAAGACGGAGTCAGCTATGTCAGGTTTCTCTCATAATTTTTACAAAGGCTATTTCATTATTAACAGTGAATCACCTTTTTCATCACCTCTCCCCTTTACTCTTTTGTCTGAGAGATCATCACTTCCATTACACATGTTAGAAATGCTTGTTCCCTGGTGCTGTAAAGAAGTAAATAGCACTTGAACATAAATTTTATTTCCTCAGCAAGGCCATTTTCACATTCTGCAGAAAGGGTACACTCTCCAGCAGTTCTGCCGTGAGAGTACACCCAGCAGAGGAGACAGGGTCATTTATAACCTGACGCGTCCACCCTACTGCCGTGTCCGGTTTCTGTTGACTGGAACGGGACCTCACATTCTGTATTTGTCCCAATTGCCTAGCAACTTAGAACTTTTTAAAAGAGGCAAAGGCAGGGGAGAACAAAGAAAGGAGGAAGTAACTTGTGGAATGCTGAGAAAGATAAAAACACCTTCAAATAGGGAAGAAGAACAGTCTATGACCTATTGCTTCCTTGGACCAGTATAAGCATGCCAGGGCAAATATTTAGGCTAAATTATGGGAGCTAAGAACATAAAGTACATTTGTTTCTTTGTTACGGCTAGCAGATATTTAAGAATGTTAGCACAGGTCTTTGAATAAATTTTGCTTCTAAATAGAAGTTACTCTTTATTCCTAATTAGATGGGAAGGAAAGTCTTTGAAGAGGAACCTCTACTTTACTTTTTACAGACAGTCTACTCTGAACACCAGGGAGGCCTTAGATATTCTCCCTGTTTTGGAAAAACTTTCAATCTGTATTTTTCCCGTGTTCTCACACCACCACAACAGTCATCAGCACAGAAGACTTGAGTGATCAACTTCTCTTTTTCCACACACACCAGCTGGGTGCCCTCTAATTAAACTGCCATTGAAGGAGTGTTTGTGGTAGTGTGTGTGGAAAACAAACTCCAGCCTCTACTATCTACCTGGAGGTAATGCCAGCTTCCACAGGTTGAGGGCTCAGTCCCCAAGACTGCTCTTGCTCCCCAAACACCAGTTCCAAGTCTGGGTTTCCAGAACTTCTGATCTACTGGCTTTAAGTTGGGATTCCCATGACTCTCTTTTTGGTTTCAGCTGATTTGCTGGAGTGACTTACAGAACTCTGGGAAACACTTACTGTGTTTATTGTGGGGGGCTATAGGATACAAAGGATACAGATGAAGAGATACATAGGGTGAGGTATGGGTAAGGGTCTTGGCGCTTCCATGCCCTCCCTGGGTGTCCTATCTCCTAGGAACTTCGACATGTTCAGATATCTGGAAGCTCTCTGAACTGTGTCCTCTTGAGTTTTTACAGATGCTTCCTTACATAGGCATGATTGATTAAACCTTTGGCAGTTGGTGATCAGCTTGACCTTCAGCCTCTCCCATCCCTGGAAGTTGTGGGGTGGGGCTGAAAGTCCCAACCCTGTAATCGTGCCTCTGTCTTTTTGGTTATCTGCCCTACCCTGAAGCTATCAGTCATTCGCATACCAAAAGACAGCACTTGGAAAGTCTAAGGATTTTAGGAGTTACCTTAGGAAGCAAGAAGAAAGACCAAATACGTATTTCATAATATCACACCCTCTGTGTTCTCACTGCATTCATACAGCCCTCTGTTATATTTTTTTTAGTACATTGTATTTTAGTTTTTTACCCATTTGTCTTTCCATGAGATTTTGAGCACTTTTAGCCCAGGCACTTTCTTCTTGTGTATTGCCATGCTTGGCGTGTTGTTGGCACTCAGATTTTATTTATGAACTATGCCTTAAAAAGAATAGTGTACCTCTGTTGTAAAGTTTACAGTGGGTTAATATTTTAGATAATATGTAAGAATTTTGATTGTCCTTAAAACTCATTACAATGGAATGATATTTATATCCTTTTTTTCCCCCTCAACGACTTGGCCATTCCAGTAGAGATGAAGAGAAATTTATATGCTTCAAATTAGTGTTACCCAATTGTCGGTCTTGTAACCAGAAAAGCAAATTTTTACTGATTCATACCTCATTCCTTTTCCACACCTATCCTCCATTTAGAGGCAGGCATTGTGTTCCCCTTCCCATACATTTTTCTTTCCTTACTAAAATGTTAGGTAGTAGAGCAACCCAGAAGGTAATTTGGGTTAGGAAATGAATATTGTCATAATTTTTATGTTTCTACTAGTTGTGCTAAATTTGTATTTATTTATCATCATTTTCACTTTTTCCAAAAGAGGGAATGTGTTTATAGGATGAATGACTAGGTACTAGGTTCTGTACCATGGGACATAAGGAGGTGGTTATGCATAGCAATGTAGTAGTATATGTTTACGGAGAGGGATAAAATGTCCACAACTCTTAAATGCTCTGAAATCTATAGCAGTAATACTTTTATGAAAACCGCTGTATAATAAATGACTTCAAAGTAATTTGTTGGTTTGTGTATCAACAAGATCATGCAAAGCAAGAATCTTCCAGATAATTGGAATCTGGATATTTCTTTTTGCCATGTCTGACTACTCCTGGTCTATTCTGCTCTGTATTTGTAATCAGGCAAACTCTTGAGATGATAATTTCCATGGGAACATTAGTAGATACAGCTTGTGACTTTCCTATATTTCAGACCAGTGCTAAAAATAGCTTGTGCATATGATCACCTCTATTACTCTGGTTTTATAGTATGCCGACAGGCTTCAGGAAAATTG
Organism: Piliocolobus tephrosceles; assembly: GCF_002776525.5. Taxonomy (NCBI): domain Eukaryota; kingdom Metazoa; phylum Chordata; class Mammalia; order Primates; family Cercopithecidae; genus Piliocolobus; species Piliocolobus tephrosceles. The sequence continues at coordinate 99,711,419 of NC_045447.1, forward strand.
TTTACATAAAATTGACTTGAATAAACCTTTAAAAAATGTAATCTTATGACTAAGCAAGTGAAATTTTAAATTTAAGAAGTACTCACCCTGTGCTTGTATGTGTAATACCTTTTAGCTGGCGTAATTTAACTTTGTAATTATCCCTTAATCATAAGCCATACAATTCTATAATAAAAAAGTTAATGCCTTCTTAATGTCTATTCTAGTAGAAGAATGATGAGAAAATAATAGTATAGATTAGTTTTGGTCTCTACTCGTTTTGCCTTCCGATTATATTACAACTCCAACTGGTGACAAACTGGCTGTGTAAATCCTGAAATCACTGAGCATTCATTTTAGCTTCTCATTGAAAGGTATATATTCAGTATGAATTGTAAACTGGCATTAAGGGAGAAAGTAGGAATAATCAAACTTGATCTGGGAATTACTTGCTGGTGCATTTACTCAATGCGTAGTAATATCTTTATGAAGATGCAGAATACAAAAGCGGTTTTGGAGGTGGATAAGGAGGGCAGCTTACTGATAATGGGATTTTTTGATGTGGTTACATGGAGCACTGTAGTAGTAAAGTAAGTTTTTGGCCCTGGAAAATGGGTAGAAAAACAGATTTAGGAGTCATTTTCAGTGCTTATTGAGGGAGTAGATGTGTTTACTTGGGACTTGCTGGATTCAAAGATGTGATCTTGGGTTATATCGTTGTTGAAGGAAGAAAGGGGCAAAAAAATCCAGTGAAATGGATGTTTTTCTTTGTTTTTGCTTATGCTGTCTTGAATTTTATAGTTTTTTTATATGTCTGTGGAAGTTTAGCTCATCCTTTAAAATGATGTTCACATCACCTCCTCCAGTGAGACTTTCCTGGTTCTGTTTGTCAAAATATTTTTTTTCTTTCCCTGTTCGCTCATAGTTATCTGTGAATTGGGTCTAGTTTACCCGTTAGATTATGAGCATCTTTAACAGTTGCCAGTGGAAATAATATATTTAAATTAAGTTTGTGTGAAATTAGTAGATACTCTTGGGGATTGTATTTTCAAATCTAACATACAGTTTCAAGAGGACTGACTTGTCATCTTTAAAAAATAAATTAAAAGATACCTGAATAAACTTGGTGGGTTGAACACATGTATTTGCTTTCTGAAATCCCAAAGAAGCAATGAAGAAGTGATTTTTTTCTTTCAGGGCATCATTGATAAAGATGGGAAAGACAGGGAAAGGAGAAAATAGCAACAAAGTTATTTTAGAAACTGGAAAACAGAAGGAGATTGACTTACCTATTGACAAATAACTGTATTTTTAGCCACTGATAGAGGACGTCAAAGGCAGCCCAGTTTAAACTGTGGATCTCCTGAAGGCTGCATTATTAGTTTGCCAGATACTTCTGGAAATGGGTATGAGAAATTTAGCTGAACACATGAGAACTGGTTGATAATCTGTTCAGAAGCAGAAATTTCTTCCCCCTTTTTGCTGAGTGACATTTCTGAACCTCACAATACTTAAAGTTTATTCTCTGGAGGAAGGGGACAGAGGGATTCTGTACTTGAGGGTATATGAGGCCCAGTTGAAGGGTACACATTATGAGACAGTTAAGTGAAAGTTAAGTAGTTATTATTGTAACCTACTTTCTTTCCCCATCTCTCCTCTCTTTGCTCCACTCTGCTTTCAGAACAGTGTAGCCAGGCACATGCTCTCCACTTAAGAGTTTAGAGGATTCTTCTTAGGGAAATCTGACAAGTCCAAGAGGTGAAGAAAAACAATAGCAAAATCTAAATATGATAATTTCAGCAGTTCCCTTGATAAAATGGCTTGGTTGAAAGCTTGACCTATATTCACCGTGCTCTTAATGTTTTTTTTGGTGTGTGCTCTAGTTTCAAATCTGAGTGTAGAGTTAAGGGTGGAAATCTCTAGCCTGAAAGAAAGAGAATAAAACAGGCAAGCAAACAAAATACCTTAAGAAAAATGAGAAAAATCAATACGTATGTAAAACAAAAATAGGATGCTATATGAAAGGAAAAAAGGGGAATATGTTATTTGAGATTGAAAATAGAAGAGCACGGTGGGTGGGGGGCAAGGGGAAGGATAGCATTCAGATAAATACCTAATGTAGATGATGGGTTGATGGGTGCAGCAAACCACTATGCACATGTATATGTATGTAACAGACCTGCATGTTTTGCACATGTATCCCAGAACTTAAAATAGAAGAGCAGAAATGACAAAAATAAGTAGGAAGTTTAGAACAAAGTTGCAGAAATCTTTTTTTATTTTTATTTTTATTTTTTATTATTTTTTTTGAGACGGAGTCTTGCTGTGTCTCCTGGGCTGGAGTGCAGTGGCCGGATCTCAGCTCACTGCAAGCTCCGCCTCCCGGGTTTTACGCCATTCTCCTGCCTCAGCCTCCGGAGTCGCTGGGACTACAGGCGCCCGCCACCTCGCCCGGCTAGTTTTTTGTATTTTTTAGTAGAGACGGGGTTTCACCATGTTAGCCAGGATGGTCTCGATCTCCTGACCTCATGATCCGCCCGTCTCAGCCTCCCAAAGTGCTGGGATTACAGGCTTGAGCCACCGCGCCCGGCCAGTTGCAGAAATCTTAAGAGTCAAAAATGAAAAGGTTGAAAATAGGAAAGATAAAGATTATACTAGGCTTAGTCACGAAAGGTCTACTGTCTAATAAAGGTAAGTAAATAAAACAAAGGATAAACTAATAAAAGTTGTTCTTCCAGAAATATAGATCAGAAAATAGAAGCAAAAAAAAAAAAAAAAATCACTGGATGTGGTAGTCCATGCCTGTAATCCTAGTGCACTTTGGGAAGCCAAGGCAGGAAGATTGCATGAGGCCAGGAATTCGAAACCAGCCTGTACAACATAGTGAGATCCCATCTCTACAAAAAATTAAAAAATTAGCCAGGTGTGGTGGCACATGCCTTGTAGTCCTTTCTACTTGGGAGACTGAAGTGGGAGGATTGCCTGAGCCCAGGAGGTCGAGGCTACAGTGAGCTATGATTGTAGCACTGCACTCCAGCCTGGATGACAGAGAGAGACCCTGTCTTTTTAAAACAGACAAACAAACAAACGTAAGACTATTTCCTGGAGACAGATGATATGAATGCTCAGTTTGAAAGAGCCAATAAAGAGCCACCCAGCACAACCAGAATGAAAACTGACTGTATTGAGGTGGCATATCATTATGAAACTTTAGAAAAGTGGCAACAAATAGAAGATCCTAAGAGAAAAGAGGCAAAACCGAGTTACATACACAGAATCAAGACAGAATGTCACATGTGCAGCAGCAGTGGAAATTAGAAGTCAACGAAGCAAAAACAAAGATCCTAATGCAAAACTTCCTCAGAGCAATAGCAATGAAGACAGTGTAGTTCTGGATAGATACAGATCAGTGGAATATAATAGAATTGATAGCCCAGAAATGAACACTCATATTCTCAGTTGCTGTTTGACAAGGGTGTCAAGACAATTCAATGAGGAAAGAAATGTCGTCAGAGATGCTAAGACAACTGGATATCCACATGCCGGAGGATAACGTTGGTTACTCCCTATCGCCCCTGCTGGTCATATACAAAAGTCAGCTCAGAATGGATCAGTGACTTGAATGTAAGAACTAAAGCTATAGAACTCTTTTTTTTTTAAAATTATACTTTAAGTTCTAGGGTACATATGCATAACGTGCAGGTTTGTTACATATGTATACCTGTGCCATGTTGGTGTGCTGCACCCATCAACTCGTCAGCACCCATCAATTCATCATTTATATCAGGTGTAACTCCCCAAAGCAATCCCTCCCCCCTCCCCCCTCCCCATGATAGGCCCCAGTGTGTGATGTTCCCCTTCCTGAGTCCAAGTGAACTCATTGTTCAGTTCCCACCTATGAGTGAGAACATGCGGTGTTTGGTTTTCTCTTCTTGTGATAGTTTGCTAAGAATGATGGTTTCCAGCTGCATCCATGTCCCTACAAAGGACGCAAACTCATCCTTTTTTATGGCTGCATAGTATTCCATGGTGTATATGTGCCACATTTTCTTAATCCAGTCTGTCACAGATGGACATTTGGGTTGATTCCAAGTCTTTGCTATTGTGAATAGTGCCGCAATAAACATACGTGTGCATGTGTCTTTGTAGTAGCATAATTTATAATCCTTTGGGTATATACCCAGTAGTGGGATGGCTGGGTCATATGGTACATCTAGTTCTAGATCCTTGAGGAATTGCCATACTGTTTTCCATAATGGTTGAACTAGTTTACAATCCCACCAACAGTGTAAAAGTGTTCCTATTTCTCCACATCCTCTCCAGCACCTGTTGTTTCCTGACTTTTTAATGATTGCCATTCTAACTGGTGTGAGATGGTATCTCATTGTGGTTTTGATTTGCATTTCTCTGATGGCCAGTGATGATGAGCATTTTTTCATGTGTCTGTTGGCTGTATGAATGTCTTCTTTTGAGAAATGTCTGTTCATATCCTTTCCCCACTTTTGGATGGGGTTGTTTGTTTTTTTCTTGTATATTTGTTTGAGTTCTTTGTAGATTCTGGAAATGAGCCCTTTGTCAGATGAGTAGATTGCAAAAATTTTCTCCCATTCTGTAGGTTGCCTATTCACTCTGATGGTAGTTTCTTTTGCTGTGCAGAAGCTCTTTAGTTTAATTAGATCCCATTTGTCAATTTTGGCTTTTGTTGCCGTTGCTTTT
>NC_045447.1:99716213-99787049 GCF_002776525.5 Piliocolobus tephrosceles
TCAGATGAGTAGATTGCAAAAATTTTCTCCCATTCTGTAGGTTGCCTATTCACTCTGATGGTAGTTTCTTTTGCTGTGCAGAAGCTCTTTAGTTTAATTAGATCCCATTTGTCAATTTTGGCTTTTGCTGCCGTTGCTTTTGGTGTTTTAGACATGAAGTCCTTGCCCATGCCTATGTCCTGAATGGTACTACCTAGATTTTCTTCTAGGGTTTTTATGGTAATAGGTCTAACATTTAAGTCTCTAATCCATCTTGAATTAATCTTCATATAAGGAGTAAGGAAAGGATCCAGTTTCAGCTTTCTACTTATGGCTAGCCAATTTTCCCAGCACCATTTATTAAATAGGGAATCCTTTCCCCATTTCTTGTTTCTCTCAGGTTTGTCAAAGATCAGATGGCTGTAGCTGTGTGGTATTATTTCTGAGGACTCTATTCTGTTCCATTGGTCTATATCTCTGTTTTGGTACCAGTACCATGCTGTTTTGGTTACTGTAGCCTTGTAGTATAGTTTGAAGTCAGGTAGCGTGACGCCTCCAGCTTTGTCCTTTAAAGGAGGAAAAAAGCTAGAATTCTATGCACTACTACACAGGGGCCTCGCACCCTCCAGCTTCCAGCAGAGCGAAGGGAGCAGGGTTTTCTTTTTTCCCACAGAGCTCAGTGGTGTTGATTCCATACAGTTTTTGTTAAGACAGGAAGGGATAAAAATGAACTTCGAACAAAAAGGGGTAGAGACTCTTTTCCCATTGTATTCTGCTCAAGGTATTTCCCCCCAAATAAGTTGAGAACCATGGAGTAGAGAAAAGAGACCTCAAGAACAGCGTGACTGAGCACAAGAGGGAAAAAAAAAAAAAAAAAAAAAGACTGCAACTTGCTCCCAGGGACTGGAGAAAATTTAAAAAAAGGAAGGTTGGAATCCATCAGTGTTTTATTAGTCGTCTTCTCCTTCATCCTCCTGTCCTTCCTCCCCTTCATCATCATCATCATCATCTTCTTCACCTTCATCCTCATCCCCTTCTTCATCAATATCTTCTAATCCTTCCTCCTCTTCATCATCATCATCATCATCTTCTCCTTCTTCATCATCCATATCAGGAACCAAGTAGTACTGTAATGGGTTTGGCCAAATATCATCTTTGATGACCTCTCCTAACTCATCAGCACCTGCATCAGAATGGTCAGTAAACCAGGTAAAGAAGCTCTCTGGTTCCTCATGCTGCCTCTTCCTGTTGGCTTTATTCTGCGTTTGACTTGAACGTTTCGTCAAATCCTTTCCAGATTTCCATTTGATTTCAGTGGACTTCGAAGATGGATCACCACTCTCATTCAGATGAAATTCTTTGGAGAGAACTTTATTTTCAAAGTAAGGATTTTCATCAAAATAAAAATCTATTCTGTAACCTGATTTAATATCTTCAAATTCTGTCACTTCAACTCTGGTCAAATAATGCAGTGCCTCTTCGTCTTCCTCCTCAAGCAGTGCAGACACTTGTGGATGGTTGACAAATGTTGTTACCCAAAAATTTGGGATTTTGGCGATCAATTCTGACCTCTTCTGAAAAAATGGCGGAGTTTGTTATATTTCTGTTCTACTTTCAAAATCTCCTCACTGGCTTGTTCATTAAGTCTGTCTATTTCATTTTGTACTTCATCAATGTGTTCAATTGCTTCTTGCTGTTCTTTTTCTGAGGTCTCGTCGGCCCCGTCGTGGTTGGAGTTGAGCTCCTTTTTACTGACTTTGGCCGCCGGCGCCGACATGGTGCTGCTCCGCGGTCGGGGGGGGAGCGGGGAGGGGGAGAGAAGGGAAGGCGAAGGGGGCGGGCAGGCGGCTTCCCCTCACGCCACACGCCCGGGCGCCCGCTCGGTCCGGCCGCCGCCTCCAGGCGCTTGCTCGCTCTCCCTCCCCCTCGCTCGCGCGCGCTGCCCTCGCGGCCTGACGCCGAGGGACGGGCTGGGGCGGCGTGCCGGCCCCGGCCCGGGCTCCTGTTAGCGGAGGGGTGGCGGAGACGGCGGCGGCGGGCGGTTCGGCTCCCTCCCGCTGGGCACCCCAGCCAGCTCGCTGCTAGCTCTCCCGAGCCGCCTCCTCCTCCACCTCCTCCTCCGGCGAGCAGAACTCTTAAAACATAGGCATTAATCTTACATCCAGATTAAAAAAAACCAAACCTGAATGAAAAAATGGGCAAGAGATTTGAACAGACATTTCTCCAAATAAGATATGCAAATAGACAAAAAGTACATGAAAAGATGTGCAACAACATTAATCTTCAGGGAAATGCAAATCAAAATGAAAAGTTACTGCAGCCCACCCACTTGATTGCTTTAATAAAAAAGATAATAAAAAGTGTTGGCAAGGATGTGAAGAAACTGGAGCCTTAATACAGTACTGATTGGAATGTAAAATGATACAGCTCTCTTGGAGATAGTCTGGTAGTGTCTCAAATGTTAAACATAGAATTATCCAAGGGAAGTGAAAACATCCATACAAAAAGTTATACACTAATGCTCATAGCAGCATTATTCATAATAGCCAAAAGGGAAAAACAGCCCAAATGTCCATCAGTGGATGAATGGATACATAAAATGGTATATCCACGTAGTGGTGTACTATTGGTCAATGAAAAATGAAGTACTGAAGGACCTTTAAAGCATTGTGTTACATGGAATAATCCAATCAGAAAAGACCACGTATTATATGATTTCCATTTATATAAAATGTCCAAAGTTGGCAAATCCATAGAGACAAAGTAGATTTGTGGTTTCCTAGGATTGGGGGGAAAATTATAGGCAGGTAAGAGAGGGAGAGTGATTACTAATGGGTATAGAGTTTCTTCGTGGGGTGATGAAAATGTCCTAAATTAGATTCTGATAGTGTCACAACTCTGTGAATGTGTAAAAAACCATTGAATTGTGTACTTTAAATAGGTGAGTTATGTGGTATGCTAATTATATCTCATTAGAATTGTGAGTAAAAGAAAATCACCGGAGAAATGATTTCAGACTTTGGGGGATAATGGTTTCTAATGTTGAATTCTAGACACAAACTATCATTTAATTTTGAGGAAAGATAATTTCAGGCACTTATAGTCTCAGAATTTATCTCACAAAAGTTTTGGAAGATGTGCTCCATTAAAACATGGGAGTAAAGAAAGAGGGAAAGCATGAGGTTTAGGGAAAATGAGAATCCATCATAAAATAATGAAGGAAATCCCCAGGATGGTGGTGAAGGGAGAAAAATACAACATAATAGCTGAGCACCATGTATGGACAAGTCCAGATTGGAGGAAGCCCCAAGGCTCTAGGGAAAATGTCTTGAAGATACAAGACTGCTGTTGTATTTGATGTGTTCACAAGAGATTGAGAGAACTGGCAAATGGTTTGGGGTGAATTAAGCTTTATGAGACAATTATTAAACTTCAGAATGCATATGAAAATTAAAATTTTCACATCTGGGCAATGGATAACAAATCATAATGGTGCTAATGCTGACTTATGTACTTGATCATAGTGGTGCAAATGCTGAATATTGATTATAACCAAAATTGTGATGTAACGATATTGTAGGTTAGGGGACAGAAGTGTGTGCAGGCATATAATTTGTACATGGTTACAGTGCTACTTGTTTTTTGTTTTACACATTATCTCTGACTTCCTCCTTTTCAGGTCTCTGACATCTTCTGGAGATGGAGGAGGAAGTCAGAGATACTGTGTAAAACTAAAATGAAATTAAGGAGTACTCTAAGCCTGTTTTTTGGCAATATGTAGATCAGGGGTGTCCAATCTTTTTTTTTTTTGAGACGGAGTTTTGCTATTGTTGCCCAGACTGGAGTGCAATGGCGCAATCTCGACTCAGTGCAACCTCTGCCTCCCCGGTTCAAGTGATTCTCCTGGCTCAGCCTCCTGAGTAGCTGGAATTACAGGCGCCCGTCACCACTCCCGGCTAACTGTTTTATATTCTTTTTTTAGTGGAGACGGAGTTTCACCGTGATGGCCAGGCTGGTCTCGAACTCCTGACCTCAAGTGATCCACCCGCCTTGGCCTTCCAAAGTGCTGGGTTTACGGGTGTGAGCCACCGCGCCTGGCCAGGGGTGTCCAATCTTTTGGCTTCCCAAGGCCACACTGGAAGAAGAGTTGTCTTGCATCACACATAAAATGTGCTAATGAGAGCTGATGAACCAAAAAAAGAAAAAATAACCAAAACAAATCTCATAATGTTTTAATAAAGTTTACAAACTAGTATTGGACTGCATTCATAGTCATTGTGGGCTGCAAGTTGGACAGATTTGAAGTAGATAATACCAAAAAAGAAATACAAGAGATAACTAAGAAGAAATGGAAGAGATAGCCTCTGGGGAGAGAGAAATGGTGATGTTGGGTGGAGAACATGGTTAGACGATTGATTATTGGTTTTAATAAAAGCCTTGTTCAACTGATTCTTGAGCCACATGCATATGTGACTGAAAAAAAGTTAAACATTTTGTGCATATTAAAAATAGATTAAAATATGTAGAATATGATGATACATTACCTGTGATAGGGCTCATTTAACTTCCTGAGGACTGACCTTGGTGCTGAAGACAAAACTATGCTGTTACAACCCAGTCGGCTTAACTTGCCCACGGTGGCAGTGTATTGTGCAACAGAGGTGGAGCTGACTTCATTTTAAAATCACAAGCCATTAGAGAGTACTAAGCCATGATGTGCTAGTGCCAGGAGCCTGATATGTTTATTCTTGTAGTTCAGAATTTTTTCTGTTTTTAACAAGTCCATGCATACCCACAGATGTGTGCTTGTGTGTGTCTAATCTAGAGGATTTCTGGTTTGGGGATGGTACTGTGAAGATGGCTCTGATGTTTCTGCTCTCTAAAACCAGCCAAAATCTACAAGGAATATGGGAAATAGAATCTTTCCAGTGTCTTAAAAAATAGGAAACACTTATAACCAGAATCAAAATAGAATGGGACCCAGGAGAGGGAGAACATTGAGAATGAATGCTTAGATTTTCATGGTGTAAACATAAGTAGACCTGCAAAGGACAGTGTTCTCAGAAGAAGTTGACATAACTTGAAGGGACAAAACTAGGGATTCTCTTGGAATAATCACAGGTGTGGAGTACACAAGCTGACTGTGTTAAACTATGTGAATAATACCTTGGGAGAGGCAAAGGAGGTGGGGCTCTGCCAGAAAACATGCACATGTGCTGTCTTCGTTTCTGCTGCAAGACAGAGGAGATGCTGTTGATGTTTTAGTAGTCTGGTTAACTGGTCATCTTTGTGTCAGTAAAAGAAACACATGCACATGCGCACATAACATGTAGCTTAAGGAAAGTCAGGCCTCCTGCTAGTCTAGAGTGCTATTCTAACACCTCACTCAAAAAACTGGTTCAAGAAGCACTCCTTCAGTGATATCATAATCAAAAAAGAAACTGCATAGTATTTATACACAAATATTCCAAGAAAATAGCACAAATCAAGAAAGCAGATGAAAAACACTGCTCAGAAACACTTTTGTACAAAAATTGAAAGAATTTATTTTAAAATGACCTCTGTAGAACAAGAGCAGAAAGCAAAAATATACTAAGACTAAAGGAAGAAATAACGAATAACAGGCAGTAAAAGTGACCAGGCAGAGTTCAGGAAAGCAGTAGAAGAGAAAAATCCTGACAGATCTCATTGAAAATAGCAAAAGCATTCTAGACATTGCTGAAAAGCCATGAAGGACTTGGAGGGCCAGGCGCTGTGGCTCAGGCCTGTAATCCCAGCAGTTTGGGAGGCCGAGGCAGGCAGATCATCTGAGGTCGGGAGTTCGAGACCAGCCTGACCAACATGGAGAAACCCCTGTCTCTACTAAAAATGCAAAATTAGCTGTGGTGGTGCATACCTGTAGTCCCAGCTACTTGGGAGGCTGAGTCAGGAGAATCGCTTGAAACGGAGGCGGAGGTTGCAGTGAGCCGAGATCATGCCATTGCACTCCAGGCTGGGCAGCAAGAGTGAAACTTGGTCTCAAAAAAAAAAAAAGGACATAGAGGTCAGGATTGAGGAAAAAACTAAGTGAAACAAAAGTGAGCAAAGGAGATTTGAAGTATGATGAGAAAGTAATAGCAAAAGAAGACTCAGTATACATATAATTGGTGTCCCTTAAGATGTGAACTGTATAATGGAACAGAAAAAAATGTTAGACATTTCTAGAAGAAACTAGAATTAAATCCGTGAGTGTGCATTGAAAGAGTATAATGTGTTCCAGGATAAATTGATAAAGAATTATTAACAGTAAAATAGAGCCTAGTAAATTACTTAAGCTCTCAAGCAACTTATATTGGCTTCATGGTTCTTCACATCAACACAGAAAGTAGCATAACAATATCTTCAAAGTCCTCAAGTAAAAAACTGTGACCTGCTGGGCGCAGTGGCTCGTACCTGTAATCCCAGCACTTTGGGAGGCCAAGGCGGGCGGATCACAAGGCCAGGAGTTTGAGACCAGGCTGACCAACATGGTGAAATCCTGTCTCTAATAAAAGTAGAAAAATTAGCTGGGCGTGGTGGTGGGCGCCTGTAATCCCAGCTGCTCGGGAGGCTGAGGCAGGAGAACCGCTTGAACCTGGGAGGCAAAAGTTGTGATGAGCTGAGATTGCGGTATTGTACTTCAGCCTGGGCAACAGAGTGAGACTCTTAAAAAAAAAAAAAAAAAAAAAAAAGAACTGTGATATAAAACTTTTACACCCATTCCAAAGGTCTTCAACTGACACTCGTACAAATATTTTTAAACTAGCAAGAACTTGGAATATTTTTCCAGAAACCTTTTCCCTGGAGGAGAAAGACTGAAATCAGGAATGAAATTCAGCCTACTGAGACATAAATGGAAAAGCTGTGGTAGGACGGACATTGAGCATTGATTCTGTTTCATTGTATAACTGTGGTTAAAACGGTGGAAATTGATTTTACTAAATGTAATGTAACAGAAGTGTCAAGAATCTTGATGATATAAAAGTAATTAACCAAAGTCAGGAAGTAATGGGGAGGACTAACTTTCTTTTATATGCAGGGATCCAGAGATACTGGTTAAAGCTGAGAAATCATCTGTAATATAAAGATAGGTACATTTCAACATGTAGAGGTAACAAATGGTGATAGAGATAAGACTATTCAAGTTTGGTGCTTGTCGTAGTTCATTTTGTGTTGCTGTAACAGAGTACCTGAGACTGGGTGATTTATTTTGAAAGAGGTTTACTTAGCTCATGATTCTGCAGCCTGGGAAGTTCAAGATTCATGGTACACGCTCAGCTGCTGATGAGACCATGCACTGGGTCAAAACATGGCAAAGAAGTTTAAAGCAAACATGTGGAAAGAGGAACCAAACAGAAAGAACCTCCCTTCTAACAATACACTATTGTAGGAACCAATCCGTACCTATGAGAACTAATCCAGTCTCACGAGAGTGAAAGGCATTAATCTGTTTAGGAGATATCTGCCCACTTTACTCAGACATCTCCTGTTAGGCCCCATCTCCCAACACTGTTGTACTGGCAGTTAAACTTCATGAATTTTGGTGGGGACGAAAACACATCCAAACCATAGCCATGGCCAAAGGAAGGTAAAGGGAGGTCTTTAGCATTATCATTGTTTAGTATCAGTAAGATTAACAGATACCTTTCTGAAGGAATAGAGCTTTAGAGATATTAATAAAGTTGTAGATACAAAATTAATAAAAGACTTCTCAATTATCAGCAAATACAGCAAAGAATGAATGATCTTAATGAAAGATAAAGGGAACCATGTATTTCCAATTTAGTGATAACAGAACTAAGTTCTGATTGTTGCTCTTCTTTCCTTCTCTTGAAAAAATTCACTCCTAATGCCATGAGGTGGGCCTGAGCACAATGGGCATGTGCACTAGAGCAAGACTTTGGAGCCTGCCTTAGGGATGAGGATGGTGTCCACATGGGAGAGAGAAGTAGCCTGACATAAGGTGGTGTAACCATGTGGGTAGGTGGAGAGTCCTTTTAGCAGGGCGAGGCCTAGCATGGGCCATCAAAGTCTGTGTGGAGTAAGGAAGTGTCCATGCAGAATGGTAGTGGAATGGGGAGGACATCTGCAAAGAGATAGACCTAGAGCAGGAGTTTGGGACAGTTCAAGGTACCTTGAGAGCATCACCAAGGTAGTGATGGGTAGCCTAACTGGATTCACTGCTTCTTATAGAAGGATATCTCCCCGGGAGTGTAGCTGAGCCTCGGGTGCCTGAGCCTAAGCAGGATCGAGAAGGGGACCATGTGGGAACAACCTGGCACTGTATGTCAGGAGCCTAAGTAGGATGAGGAGGGTGTGTCTATGGGAAGGCAGCCTAGTACAGGGTTTTGGAGTGTAAAGTCAGGGAGTAGGGAGAGGCATGGGGTGTGGGAGTTCAGGCAGGGTAGTATTGTGTTAATGAGGCCTGGCAGAGTAGGGTGGTGAAACCTTAGGTAAATTCATGGAGGTGGTTGTGTGCAGGGCTCTCAGAGACCAAGCCAGGTAATGAGGGCATCTGTGCATGGGGGTGACCAGGTGCAGGGTTTCAGAGCCTAAGCATGTTGAAAAGGATGTCCTTGTGGAAGGTTGCCCAGGTATAGGTGTCAGATCATAAGTGGGGAGAAGAGGCTGTCCAGGAGGACAGGATGGCATGAGATGTCAAAGCCTAAGCAGGAAGAGAAGAGTAGAAAGGTGGCCCCATGTGGGAAGTTGCAGCCTAAACAGATTGATGAAAAGCTTATGTGCAGAAAGGTGGCCTGTTTTGGGGTATCAGAGCTCAGATGGGGTGAGGAGAGCATCTCTAGAGGAGCGCCAAATGGAGTGGAGGTTATGGTGGCCTAACATGTCAGTGATAGGAGATTGTAGTGGACTGAATGATGGTCCCAAAGCTATCAAGGTCCTATTTCTACTTCTCAGAACCTGTAAATATTTATTTGGGAAAGAGATCTTTAGAAATGTGATTGTTAAGGGTCTTGTGATGAGGGGGTGATCATGGATTGTCTGGCTGTACCCAAATATCATAAGTGTCCTTCTAAAAGAGGTGGATGGGCCGATCACGGTGGCTCACAGCTGTGATCCCAGCACTTTGGGAGGCCGAGGCGGACGGATCACGTGGTCAGGAGATCGAGACCATCCTGGCTAACGCTGTGAAGTCCCGTCTCTACTAAAACTACAAAAAATTAGGCGGGCGTAGTGGCGGGCGCCTGTAGTCCCAGCTACTCAGGAGGCTGAGGCAGGAGAATGGCGTGAACCTGGGAGGCGGAGCTTGCAGTGAGCCTAGATTGCACCACTGCACTCCAGCCTGGGCAACAGAGTGAGACTCTGTCACAAAAATAAATAAATAAATAAAAAATAAAAATAATAGGAACGTATCAGTTGGACACAGAAAACAACTTGAAGGGGATCTCACGTCAAAATTAGCAAAGACTTAAGCATCAAAGTAAACAATTCTGACAGATCATAACTTATGAAAAAAAGATAAAGCCATTATTCTACCCTGATGTAAATAAATGAAATGGACAGTTTGATGAGAATATTTATATGAGTGTCCATCCAACCCCCAAATATTTATTAATTTCAAAAGGAAAGGGAGTAACTACAATGAAGAGGCCTGTTGGATACCACCTTAATCAAGTGATTAAAGTTGACATCACCAGTAGTAAGATCCTGATTTTGCTGATAGCGTGCAATGAAGATATAACATTAATTCTGTAATGTTCCAAAGATTCATAGTATGAATCTGATCATGAGGAAACAAGACAGATCCACATTGGAAGGCAGTATACAGAATTACTGGTCTGTTAGTCTTCAAAGATGTCAGTGTCATGGAAGTCAAGAAAAGACTGAAGAACTGTGTCAGACTGAAGGAGATTAAGAGGCAGTGAAATTAAGTGCAACTGACATGGTTGTGAAGAAGTTTGTGAAACTTGAATGAGGTATGAGGATTGGGTGGTAATAGTTGCTCAGTGTTAGTTTTCTTTTTTTTTTTTTTTTTTTTTTTTGTTGAGATGGAGTCTCGCTGTGTCGCCCAGGCTGGAGTGCAGTGGTGCAATCTTGGCTCACTGCAAGCTCCGCCTCCCGGGTTCACACCATTCTCCCACCTCAGCCTCTGGAGTAGCTGGGACTACAGGTGCCCGCCACTACACCTGGCTAATTTTTTGTATTTTTTTAGTAGAGGCAGGGTTTCACCATGTTAGTCAGGATGGTCTCGCTCTCCTGACCTGACCTCATGATCTGCCCGCCTCGGCCTCCCAAATTGCTGGGATTACAGGTGTGAGCCGCCACGCCCAGCCCAGTGTTAGTTTTCTAATTCTGATGGCTGTATTGTGATTATGGAAGAGTATGCCTTTGTAGGAATAACACTAAACATACCTGAGGGTGGTTTACTATTAACTGTGCTTGGAACTTTTGAGGTTGTTTCAAAAGAAAAAAAGTTCACCTCAAAGCAAAATAGATCAATAATATATTGGTGCTTTTGATATGTGAATGGACAATTTATGATATATCTACACAATGAAATATAATGGAATGAAATACTGATACATGCAACATAATGGATACGTCTTGGAAACACTATGTTGAGCCAAAGAAGTCAGATATAAATGAGTACAAATTGTCTGATTGTTTTGTTTGTTTAAAAGTAGGAAAGGCTAATCTTTTTTTGAGACCGAGTCTCACTCTGTCACCCAGGCTGGGGTGCAGTGGCACAATCTAAGCTTATTACAGCCTTTGCCTGCCAGGTTCAAATGATTCTCCCACCTCAGCCTCCTGGGTAGCTGGGATTACAGGCGTACACCACCATGCCTGGCTAATTTTTGTGTTTTTAGTAGAGACGGGGCTTAACCCTCTTGTCTAGGCTGGTCTTGAACTCCAGACCTCAAGTGATCCACCCACCTTGGCCTCCCAAAGTGCTATGATTACAGGCGTGAGCCACCACATCCGGCTAGGAAAGGCTAATCTGTAGGGACAGGAAGAAGTACCTTGGTTGCTGAGCATTGGAGTGATAGACTGGGAAATTGCACAAAAAAACCTTTTGGGGTGGTAAAAACGTTCTTTTTGTTGATTGTGGTAGTTACATGGTTGTACATATTTTTCAGACCATTGAACTGTACATTTGATGTTTGTATTGTATGTGAATTATGCCTCAATAAAATTAGAAAAAGGAAGTTTCTCCCACACATGGAAGAAACTTGCAGTAGTGATTATTTCTCAAGAGATAAACTGGGGATCACAAGTGGGTGGCTTTTTTTCCCTTAAACTCAGTGGTAAGAATGAGATTTTCAGAAAACCCTTTGCATCTATTACCTGTTCAAAAGTATACACTAAAAAGTGTCAGATATGTAGATTTGTATGATACTACATCCTAGGTTACTCTCACCAATGACTAGGGTATGATATTTATTGAGGCCATGCCTTGAGTTTAACAGTTGTGATTTAATACTATTTTGTAACATTTTGGTTAAATATAACATAAAGCTTACCATTTTAACCATTTTAAGTATCACTAACATTAAGTACATCCACATTGCTGTGCAACTATCACCACTATCTCCAGAACTTTTTTATGTTCCCAAACTGGAACTCTACCCCTTAAACATGAACTCCCAGTTCCCTCCTCCCCACAAACCCTCATGGCCATTATTATACTTCTCTCTCTGAATTTGACTGTTCTAGGTCCCTCATACGAGTGATACTATACAATACTTGTGTGTGTCTGGCTTAGTGCAATTTTACAACTTTTTGTAGAAGGAAATAAAGTAGCCAAGAAGTGCAGAATAACATGACCGAAGTTCAGCAGCTTTTATTTTGTTTTCCAGAATCCTTCCAACTTAAGGGCAGCCAAAATTCATTATTTTAATAAACCTGACTATAAATTGCCTATGTAACTCATGAAAGATATGTCGAATAAATTATATAGTCTCTCGACTAATACATTTCCAGATCTTTAATTTTGACATCTAATTTACTTTTAGAATAACTTAATTTGCTCAGTAAAACCAAAGTACTTGTTACCATAAATCTTTTATCAAGGGGGAAGGGGAAGGTGAAGAGAAGTTGGTTAATGGGTACAAAAGTACAGTTAGATAGATGGAATATGTTCTATTTTTTGATAGTGTAGAAGGGAGACTATAGTTATTATTTTGTTGTATATTTCAGAACAGCTAGCAGAGAATTGGAATGTTACCAGTACAAAGAAGAGAGAAGTGTTTGAAGTGACAGATATCCTAATTACCCTGATTTGATTATTATACATTGTGTACATGTATCAAAATATCACATATACCACAAAAATACATACAACTGTTATACATGAGTTTTTAAAAAAGAAAAAATTATTATGTAATGACCATGTGCTGTTGGTATTACTTTTCTGTTATTAATAAGACCAGTGACCTAACAGGAATTTTAGTACCTTCACAGTTTAAACCTGTGTATCATAATGTTTTGAAAATATCAGTTATACTTTATTATTTTAAGAGAGCGCAAGTTGAAGGGAAGATAATCTTATTTGGCCCTCTTGTACTGAGTGACTTTTAGCATTTTAGTTATTTTTAATTTTTTAATTTTTTGAGATGGGGTCTGGCTGTTTTGGCCAGGTTGGTCTTGAACTCATGGACTCAAGCAATCCTCCTGTCTTAGCATCCCATTGGGCTAGGATTATGGGCATGAGCTACTGTGCCTGGCTTAGCATTTTATTTATGAAATGTTTTAACAGGAAAACCAAGATAATTTTTATATACCTATAGACTTGTGAAATAAGAAGGAAGCTCTGAAAATTATGTTGTCTAATTTGTATCCAGGTCAGTTCAGGAAAACCAGTGAGCATATGCTAGGCGGGAAGTGCCATGAATTATGTTTCTTTCTGAGCTCATTTAGTAAGGGGCATTAGAGCCTCTTCAGGTTATTTCCATATAAGACAACCTGAAATAGTGTGGTAGAGGTATGAAGTACAGTGGGAAAATGTTAAAACAGTTTATTCTGGGAAGATATTGAGTTTGATAAAGCTTCTTTTAACTTTTTATAATTTCTACTGCCTTGAAACCAAATGCAGTCTCCTGGCTACCTTTTAGCCCCTCTCCTGCTCAGCCGTAGTCTACATCCTGAATAACTGGTTTGATCTTTTATTGTAACTCAGTTCTTACCCTCTTTTCTAGTCAAGCAACTTATGATGTCTGGTATAGGATGGTTACTAAATTCTTATGCAAGAGATTCAACAACAGCTGACACTTAAAAATAGCCATTAGCAACTCCTTTAATCATTAACATGGACCAAAAGTGTAGAGGAGAAAAAGTTTAAATATGTGTGGAGAATGGAGAGGAGTATATAGATAACTTCTAAATTTATCATAGAAGCTTTGTTTCCAGTCTATTTATAGGCTTCTGTTTTTACTTCCTGAGTTTAGAGAAGTTAGGAGTTGGAAAATTGCAACTCCTTAAGGAAAAAAGAAAAGCCATATTCTGTGTCCTGTAGGCCAGTGGTCCCCACCCAACCTTTTTGGCACCAGGGACTGGTTTTGTGGAAGACAATTTTTCCACCAACAGGGGTGGGAGGAGGATGGTTTTTGGTTGATTCAAGTGTATTACATTTATTGTGCAGTTTATTTCTATTATTACATTGTAATATATAATGAAATACACAGCTCACCATAATGTAGACACAATGGGAGCCCTGAGCTTGTTTTCCTGCAAGTAGACGGTCCCCTTTGGTGGTGATGGGAGACAGTGACAGATCATCAAGCACTGGGTTCTCATAAGAATCGTGCAACCTAGATCCCTCATTTTCGCACCTCACAATAGAATTTGCGCTCCTATGAGAATCTAATGCCGCCGCTGATCTGACAGGAAGTGGAGCTCAGGCAGTAATGGGAGTGATGGGGAGCGGCTGTAAGTACAGATACAGCTTTGCTTGCTTGCCCACTGCTCACCTCCTGCTATGCAGCCTGGTTCCCAATAGGCTACCAACCGCTCCTAGACCTGGGCTGGGGACCCCCGCTGTAGACCTTTTACGTGCTTGGAAGACCTTGTCCTGAATAATACTTTGTCCTTTGAATAACTCAAAACTTTTCTAGGAAATCGTTCCTCTAATTTTTCAATGGATTATTAAATCCTGGGTGTATCCATACTGAATTATGACTGCTTGTTGTATTTGTGTAGACCAGTGTTTCTCAACTGGGGCCTCCCAGGGACATTTGGCAACGTCTGGATGCATATTTGGTTTTCACAGTAAAGCGGGTGCTACTGGCATCTCGTATGAAGAGATTAGGTATGCTGCTTAAACACCCTATTGTAGTATACAGGATAGCTGAGTTAGTTTCAGGAGTTAATATTGTTTTATTTTGTGCTTTTTAGTTTGTATAAAAGTGAATGTAGTACAGAATATAGTATTGGTTGTCCATTTCCCATTATTGTTTACTTTCCATGGTAATACAGATTTTCATGAGTGGCTATTATCCGCTTAATTTTCTACTTGTGACATAGGCCTCTAAAAATGTGTGGATTAAGAATAAAAGAATATTCCTGAATAATAATTTTAGATGCATGTTAGAATGCTTTCAGGGAAAATAAGGGTGATACACTATTGAAGTATCTGAATTCTATGCATTTATTAAAACCCAAAATATATTTGTGTTGGTATGGTGAAGAAGCTTTTTATAGCATTGGTATTACTACTTTTACTTTAGTTCTATATGAAGTTTTCAAACTATTGCATTATAGTAGAAACAGCCTTTCATTTTATTTTGAGCATGCTGCATATCTTGTTTCTGAGCAAACATATGAGCTGGGTATTTAGGTATTTGAGAAATTAAGCCAGTTCCTGCTTTCAGAACAGCTCAGAGAGAGGGGAAAATGACATAACTCCATATAGACAGTGCAGTAGTATATATAGAAAGTTCTGGGGAGAGTAGAGGAGGAGAAGGCATTCAAGCTGTTTCAAAACTACCAGCCTAATCACAGGGGATAGGTTTTACAGGTAGAGAAAATAGATGCGTAAAAAGTAAAGAGGCATAAAAGAGCATGAAATTTGTGAGTCACTGTGCATGCTTATAGTTGACAGTGCTTAAGGAGAAGGGAGTGTTCAGAGATCATTTTCAGAAAAAGGTTAAAACCATGACTCTCATACAGATATAAAACAAATAAAAATGAATGTGACCGGGTGTGGTGGCTCACGCCTGTAATCCCAGCACTTTGGGAGGCTGAGGCAGGCCGATTACTTGAGGTCAGGAGTTCAAGACCAACTTGGCCAATATGTTGAAACCCCATCTCTACTAAAAATACAAAATTTAGCTGGGCATGGTGGTGGACACCTGTAATCCCAGCTACTTGGGAGGCTGAGGCAGGAGAATTGCTTGGTCTTGCCACTGTACTCCAGCTTGGGCAATAGAACGAGACTCCATTTCAGGGGGGAAAAACAAAAAAAGAATGCTAAAATCATTCAAACACATGTTATAGCAGTTCAAATGTAAACTTTTAAACAGCACACATTTATATGAAGTAATGGAATGTTGAAATAAGTTGTAAATGGTAGCAAAGTTTTTTTTTTTTCCCATAGAAGGGGAAAGAAGTCAATGCATTTCTGCCAGATAGGATAGAAATTGCATGTTTGTCACTTGCCTACAATTTATAGATTTATGGAATAGCTCCCATGGAATCAATCTGACAGTGTGTAGTTTTCCATTGGAGTGCAGTTTTGTTTTTTTTTTTTTTCTATAGGGAGAGCGGGAAATTGGAAAGCACCTTCCAGTGTTCTACCAAAGAATCTGTACTGTATATAATAGGGAGTCAACAAAGTTTTGGGAGTTGGAGAATGAAACGAGACTGTGTTTTAGATGAAACAGTTGAGGTGGCAGCATATAGGATTAATTGAATGAGGGAGCAATCAGTGCAGTTAGGCTGTTACAGTGGCAGTAAGAGGGAAGAGGAGGGACAGATCGAGTGTACATTAGGAACT
This sequence comes from Piliocolobus tephrosceles, assembly GCF_002776525.5. NCBI lineage: Eukaryota > Metazoa > Chordata > Mammalia > Primates > Cercopithecidae > Piliocolobus > Piliocolobus tephrosceles. The sequence continues at coordinate 99,732,160 of NC_045447.1, forward strand.
AGAATCTTTAAAACTTATTAGGCATAGGCGAGGCAATGAGAAGAGACAAGGCTTCTGGCTTAAGCAATTGTAAAGATAGTGGGTCATTTTACTGAGAAAGGGGGCCTATAAGAGGAAAAGCAGTGTTAGGGGGAAAACAAAGATAGTTTTTGGACATTTACCTTTTGAGATGATACGGCATACCAAGGTGGAACTGTTCCTTATGCAGTTATAAGCCATAGGTTTGGAACTAAGAAGGATTGTGGGCTAAAGATTTCAGTCTGGAATCATCATTTAAATCGGAATTTATATTAGAGTAAGTAACATCAACCAGTTACCTAGGGAGAAGATACAGAGAAGAGGAAAAAGACCAAGAACCCTGGGAACATCTTTATTTGCATGGTCCTAAAGAACAATTATTGTGTATATCTCAGAGGCATTATAATATGGTTGTCAGTCTTGCTTTTAGTTCTTAATAACAACAGCTTTTCAGCTTTTTTATCTTTCATTGGCATCTGAAACCATATGTTTTCTTAGGTTGTGTAGACCAGCAGGAGAGCTTTGAATAAAAAATTCTTGTTCATGTGTCATTTTAGCGATATACTCCCTCATTTTAGATGTCAAGTTGAGAAAGACTTAGTTTGGAGCTATGCACTAGTGTGAAAAGTGAGATCACCAGTGGACAGAGAAGAAAGAGGAACTTACCCTTAGGTGTCTTACAATACTGTCTTTAAAGCATTGTGGATTTCTGTAATTACATCTCGTACCAAATGCATTTCGGACTCATTGAGGGCTAAGGGCTGAGGGCTATGCTGCTTTGCTCTGCTATTTAGGATTATTGTATAGCTAAGTTTGAATGGATTCTACTGTTTAGTAATTGAGGGGAAGAGAAGCCTACATTATTTGTGTTCCCATTTTACCTTTCTTCACAATTTCATGGTTAATGTATCATTTCCTCTGTTTTGAAAGAATATACTGACCCTATTTTTTCCTCGGAGTTTTTTCTTCGAGTTCATTTTGACGTAGAAACTCGCCTCCCTCACCACTATCACCACCAGGTAGGCAGGAAGTACAGTTTTAGGTTATTAAATCTACTTACTTCGTTTTTTTACAATGTATATATATGGATGTATTCTAAACTATAAAATCTGTTTAGAGGATTTTGTGGTTAAAATTTGTTTGAAAAAGCTTTTTAAACTGGCATTTTTATATTTAGTAATATTTGCAGTTTAAAATTCAGAGAAACCTTGAAAAATTTTACTTTCATTTTTTCTTTTTAGATCATCCAATTATGATGGGTTTTGAACCCCTTGTGAACCAGAGGCTACTTCCACCTACCTTCCCTCGATATGCAAAAATAATTAAAAGAGAAGAAATGGTCAACTATTTTGCAAGATTAATAGATAGAATAAAAACTGTCTGTGAGGTTGTGAATTTAACAAATTTACATTGTATCCTGGTAAGTACAAATCTCTGTTCCAGAATATAACTTCCATTTAAAAAAAGTGATACATAATAATTGTACATATTTATGTAGTAGCTTTGGTTTAACAACAGAATAGTTGATCACTTTATAGACACTGACCAAGGATAAATACTACTATGTCTATTTTCTGTGATAGCTAGAGGATTAAGTGGTTCACAAATATTATATATATGTGCATTCTATTTAATCCTCAAAAGCTTTTACACTATTCTAGAGATTAAGAAGCTGACATTGAAGGGTTAGATAATTCATCCAAGATTTCTTTTGAGACAGGATCTCACTCTGTTGTCTAGGCTGGAGGGCAGTGGTGTGATCTTGGCTCAAAGCGAACTTGAACTCTTTTTTTTTTTTTGTGGAGATGGGGGCCTTGATCTGTCACCTAGGTGACAGTGCAGTGGCACGATCTCAGCTCACTACAGCCTTGACCTTCTTGGCTCAAGCTATCCTTCTGCTTCTCAGCCTCCCAAGAAGCTGAGACCACAGGCGTGTGCCACCACGCCCAACAATATTTTAGTTTAATCATTATTTTTGTAGAGATGGGGTGTCACTATGTTACCCAGGCTGGTCTTGAACTCCTGAGTTTAAGCAGTCCTCCCACTTCTGCCTCACAAAATGCTGGGTATGCAGGTGAGAGCTACCGTGCTCTGCCAACCTTGAGCTCTTGAGGTCTGGTGATCCTCCCACTTCAACCTCCCAAGTAGCTGGGAGAAACACATGCCACTAGACCTGGCTAAATTTTATTTTATTATTATTATTTTTTGAGATGGGGTTTCCCTCTGTTGCCCAGGCTGGAATGCAGTTGTGTGATCTCGGCTCCCTGTAACCTCCACCTCCCAGACTCAAGCTGTCATTCCACATCAGCCTCCCAAGTAGCTGGGACTGCAAGCATGTGCAACCATGCATGGCTGATTTTTTGTATTTTTGGTAGAGATAGGGTTTCACCATTTTGCCCAGGCTGGTCTCTGACTCCTGAGCTCAAGCGATCCACCTGCTTCAGCCTCCCAAAGTGCTAGGATTACAGGTGTGAGTCACTGCACCCAGTTAATTTTTAAATTTTTATTTATTGTGGCGACAAGGTCTCACCATGCGGCCCAGGCTGGTCTCGAACTCTTGAACTCAAGCAGTCCTTCCATCTTGGCCTCCCAAAGTGCCAGGATTATAGGCATGGGCCAGTGCACTTGGCCTCACCTTAGTTTTAAGAGTGGGGATTGAACTCTGGATTCTGTCTTCAAAACATATAAATGTGTATATGTATGCTGGTATACGTAAACATATGTATTTAAGTGTGTGTGTGTTTATAGATATATGTATGTATATATATGTATAATTTTTATATATATATAATTTTTTTTTTTTTTTGAGATGGAGTCTTGCTCTGTTACCCAGGGTGGAGTGCAGTGGCACGATCTCGGCTCACTGCAGGCTCCACCTCCCAGGTTCACGCCATTCTCCTGCCTCAGCATCCTCAGTAGCTGGGACTACTGGCGCCCCCCACCACACCCAGCTGATTTTTTGTATTTTTAGTAGAGATGGGGTTTCACCGTGTTAGGCAGGATGGTCTCGATCTGCTGACCTCGTGATCTGCCCGCCTTGGACTCCCAAAGTGCTGGGATTACAGGCATGAGCCACCGTGCCAGGCCTTAAGTGTGTATATATATATACTTTTACATATAAAAATAGGATCATGATGTTTGGTAACCTGCTTTTTAAAATTGCTTGTCTCTGTATCATGGACATCTTCCTTTTCATGTCAACAAATACATGACAAATCCTACATTATTTTAATGGCTGTGTGGTATTCCATTTTAAGCATATATTACAGGTTTTTTCATTTCATTCATTTAAATTACATTTAGGTAATTTTCAATGTTACAAACAATACTAAGATGATATTTATATTTTAAAATTTATATGGAACCAAAAAAAGAGCCTGAATAGCCAAGGTTTATATGGAACCAAAAAAAGAGCCTGAATAGCCAAGGCATTCATAAGCAAAAGGAACAAAGCTGGAAGAATCACATTACCTGACTTCAAACTATACTATAAGGTTACAATGACCAAAACAGCATGGTACTGGCTGGTACAAAAACAGACACATAGACCAATGGAACAGAATAGAGAGCCCAGAAATAAGGCCACTGATCTACAAACATCTGATCTTTGACAAAGTTGACAAAAACAAGCAATAGGGAAAAAACTCCCTTCTCAATAAATGGTGCTAGAATAACTGAGCCATAATGCAGAAGACTGAGGCTGGACCCCTTACATCATATACAAAAATCAACTCAAGTATTTTTTTAATTATTATTTTTTACATTAAATACTTAAATGTAAAACCCAAAACTATAAAAATCCTGGAAGAAAATTTAGGCAATATCACCCTGGTCTGAGGAACAGGCAAAGATTTCACAAGAAAGACACCAAAAGCAATCACAACAAAAGCAAAAATTGACAAGCGGGTTCCAATTAAACTTAAGAGCTTCTGCAGAGCAAACGAAACTGTAAACAGACAACCTACAGAATGGGAGAAAATATCTGCAAACTATGCATCTGACAAAGGTCTAATATCCAGCATCTATATGGAACTTAAATTTACAAGAGAAAAACAACCCCATTAAAAAGTGGGCAGATTCTTTCAGTTGTGAAGTTAGGTTGTTTGAGATCTTTCTAACTTATTGATGTGGACAATACATGCTATGAATTTCCTTCTTAACACTGCCTTAGCTGTGTCCTAGAGATTCTGGTATGTTGTATCTTTCTTCTCATTGTTTTCAAAGAACTTCTTAATTTCTGCCTTGATTTCATTATTTACCCAAAAGGCATTCAGGAGCATGTTGTTTAATTGACATGTAATTGCATGGTTTTGAGTGATTTTCATTGTGTTGACTTCTATTTTTATTACGCTGTGGTCCAAGAGTATGTTTGGTATGACTTCAGTTCTTTTACATTTGTTGAGTATTGTTTTATGTCCAATTGTGTGGTCAATTTTAGAGTGTGTGCCATGTGGTGATGTGAAGGATGTATATTCTGTTGTTTTGGGTGGAGACTTCTGTAAAGGTCTGTCAAATCCATTTGGTCCAGTGCTGAGTTTAGGTCCTGAATACCTTTGTTAATTTTTTGTCTGGATGATCCATCGGAGTGTTGAAGTCTCCCACTGTTACTGTGTGGGAGCTGTGTGTCTCTGTAGGTCTTTAAGAACTCGCTTTAGGAATCCGAGTGCATATGTATTGAGGATAGTTAGGGTTTCTTGTTGAATTGAACTCTTTACCCTTATGTAATACCCTTCCTTGTCTTTTTTGATCTTTGTTGGTGTGAAATCTGTTTTGTCTGAGGTTAGGATCACAACCCCTGCTTTTTTCTGTTTTCCATTTGCTTGGAAGATTTTCCTCCATCCTTTTATTTTGAGCCTATGAGTGTCATTATGTGTGAGATGAGTCTCTTGAAGACAGCACCTCAGTAGGTCTTGCTTTTTTATGCAGCTGTCACTCTGTTTTTCAAGTGGGCCATTTAGCCCGTTTACATTCGGGTTAGTATGATATGTGTGGATTTGATCCTGTCATTATGGTGTTAGCTGGTTATTATGTTGGCTTGTTTTTGTGGTTGCATTATAGTGACTCTAGTCTGTGTGTTTAAGTGTGTTTTTGTATTAGCTGGTAGTGGTCTTGCCTTTCTATATTTAGTGCTCCTTTCAAGATCCTCTTGTGGGGTAGGACTGGTGGTAATGAAGTCCCTCAACCTTTGCTTATCTGAAAAGGATCTTATTTCTCCTTCACTTAGGAAGCTTAGTTTGGTGGAATTTGAAATTCTTGGTTGAAGATTTTTAAAAGAATGTTGAATATAGGCCCCCAATCTCTTCTTGTAGGGTATCAGCTGAGAGGTCTCCTTTTAGCCTGATGGGGATCCCTTTTTAGGTTACCTGCCCTTCCTTTGTAGCTGCCTTTAACATTTGTTTCATTTCGGCTTTGGAAAACCTGAGGATTGTATGCTTTGGGGATGATCTGCTTGTGTAGAATCTTGCAGGACTTTTCTGTATTTCCTGAATTTGAATGTTGGCTTCTCTAGCAAGGTTGGGGAAGTTTTCACGGACAGTACTCAGAAATATATCTTCCAAGATGTTTGCTTTCTCCCCCTCCCTTTCAGGGATGCCAGTGATTCAGAGTCGGCCTCTTTCCATAATCCCATACTTCTCAGAGGTTTTTTCATTCCTTTTTATTCTTTTTTCTTTATTTTTGTCTGACTGTCTTATTTCAGAGAACCAGTCTTCAAGTTCTGAGATTCTTTCCTCACCTCGGTTTATTTTGCTGTTAATACTTGTGATTGCATAGTGAAATTCTTGTATTTTTCAGCTCTGTCAGACCTTTTAGGTTCTTTTTTATGCCAGCTATTTTATCCTTCAGCTCCTGTATCACTTTATTATGATTCTTATTTTTCTTGGATTGGGTTTTGCCATCCTCCTGAATCTGTAGGATCTTTGGTCCTGTCCATATTCTGAATTCTATTTCTGTCATTCCAGCCAGTTCAGCCTGGTTAAGAACTCCTGTTGGAGAACTGGTGCAGTCATTTGGAGGACATATGACACTCTGGCCATTTGAATTACCATAGTTCTTGCATTGGTTCTTTCTCATCTCTGTGTGTGGGTGTTCCTTTAACTGCATTGTAGATTGAGTACAGTCAATAGACTTCTTTTCTGGATGTTTTCACTGGGCCGAGGCTTTCTGTAGGGTCTTTATTTGAAGCTGACTTCTTGTCTCCGGTTTCAGAGTCGGGTATGTTAGTGAGGTACTTTTGGTGTTGAAGCTTTGGTGTGTGATCCAGCAGGTGAAACCTAGGCTTATTTGATCACTTGGTAGAATCTTGCTCAGAAACCCGTATCTTTTGGTCTTTCCCTGTAGTCAGCAACAGTCAGTAATGTGCATCCAGTTGACTTGGTTACTTGGAATTTATTTCTGTGAAATAGGAACTAAAGTTCTGCCATGACTTAGTAAATTATTGTTGGTATTATTTTTATGGTATACAAATTTAATATTGGTATCCACATAATTCCATGATTGGTCAGTTTTTTTAAGAAAAGTTTTTAGAGTCTAGAATTAGCCATTGTCCCTTTTATACAATTAAACAATTTCTATAGAAATAACCTTTATTTGTCATATTTTAACTCTGGTACTATGTCCTTTCCAGAAGGTCTAGTAAAAATTATACTCTATATGATGAAGTATTTTTAGCTTTTATTTAATCTATTAATGACACTGCTTTTTCTTTATGTATCTATTAGGATTTTTTCTGTGAATTTAGTGAACAGTCACCATGTGTTCTTTCAAGATCTCTGTTACAGGTAAGTTCCACTTAGTCTCAAAATACTTCTTTAAACATTATATGTGTATTGACATTGTTTTATTGGTTGATTGAACAAAAGGTAGATGCTTTTAAAGGATTTTCCAGTTAGTGTTGTGTATTTTTTAATTGAAGTATTACCTTTAAGTGTTAGACATTCATCAAGGTCATATCCTAGGTCATAAAACAAACCTCAGTAATTCAAAAACAATCAAAATCACACAAAGTATCTTTCTTATTTTAGAATTAAACTAGTAACCAACAAGAGAAAGATATCCAGGAAAATCTCCAAATATTTTGAAATTAAACAACTTGTAACACATGGGTCAAAGACAGAAGTCTTGAGGGGAGTTCAAAAATATTTTGAACTGAATGAAAATCAAAATATAACATACCAAAATCTGTGAGCTACAACTAAAGCAGTGCTTAGAGGGAAATTTGTAGCATTGAATGTTTTTTTGTTTTGTTTTTGTTTTGAGATAGTTTCACTCTGTTGCCCAGGCTGGAGTCCAATGGCATGCTCTTGGCTCACTGCAATCTCCGCCTCCCGGGTTCAAGTGATTCTTGTGCCTCAGCCTCCCGAGTAGCTGGGATTACAGGCACACACCACCATCCCTAGCTAATTTTTGTATTTTTAGTAGAGATGGGGTTTCACCATGTTGGCCAGGCTCGTCTCAAATGCCCGACCTCAGGTGATCCACCCGTCTCGGCCTCCCAAAGTGCTGGGATTACAGGTGTGAACCACCATGCCAGGCATACTTTCCTTTCATATAAACATTCAATGTGGCCAGGCACAGTGCCTCACACCTGTAATCCCAGCACTTTGGGAGGCTAAGGTGGGTGGATGACTTGAGTCCAGGAGATCAAGACCAGCCTAGGCAATATGGCAAAACCCAGTCTACAAAAAATGAGCTGGGTGTGGTGGTGCATGCCTGTGGTCCCAGCTACTCAGGAGTCTGAGGTTGGAGGATCGCTTGAACTGGGAAGTCCAGGCTGCAGTGATCTGTGATCCCACCACTACATTCCACCTTGGGCAACAGAGTCAGACCCTGTCTCAAAAAAAAAAAGTCTACAGTTAGTAATTTAAGCTACCACTGTATGAGACCAGAAAAAGAAGAGCAAATTAAACAGAAGGAAGGCAATAATGAAGAGCAGAAATTAGTAAAATATGGAACAGAGAAACAGTGGAGAAAATCAGTGCAACCCAAAGTTCATTCTTTGAAAATATTCATGAAGTCAATGAACCTCTAATGAGACATAAGGAGAAAAATAGAAATGACTAATATCAGGAATGAAAGAAAGGGTATCATTACAGACTCTATAAACATTAAAAGGATAGTAATGGAATATACAACTCTGTCCATAAATGCAGAAGCAGATAAAATGGACCTATTCCTTTAAATGTAGATACAAACTACCAAAACTCACTCAAGAAGAAACAGATAATTTGAATAATTTCTTATCTGTTAAATAAATTGAACTTATAGTTAAAAACCTAACAATGCAAACTCCAGGCCAGCTCTGTGCAGTGTCTTCCAGAAAATAAAAGAGGCAAGAACACTCATATGAGCCAGAATTTACTCTATCAAAACCAAACCAAAATTACAAACATGGAAAACTATAGACCATAGTTTCCTCATGAACACAGATGTAAGAATCTTATTCCACGAACACAGATGTAAAAATCTTCAATAAATTATTAATGAATCACATTCAACAATATATAAAAAGAGATAGTACACCATGACCAAGTGAGATTTATCCTAAGAATCACGCCTGGTTCACCATTTGAAAATTGGTCAGCATAATATACCGTATTATCTAAAATCTTAGTATATTCACAGAAATCATTTGACAAAATTCAACATCCATTCGGATTTGAAACTCTTAGCAAAGCTAGATACAGAAGAGAACTTCCTAAACCTGATAAAGGACATATACAAAAATACCCTACAGTTAACATCATACTTAATGATGAAAGACTAAATGGTTTCCTCCAAGAATCGGAAGAAGACAAAGATGCCCACTTCGCTCTTATTCAACATTGGAAATCTTAGCCAGCACAATAAAGCAAGAAAAAGAAATAAATGGTATACAGATTGGAAAGGAAGAAAAAATACTGTCTACTTGGAGATGACATGATTTTCTATGTAGAATGCCCATGGAATTTACAAGGAAGTTCCTAGAACTGATTAGTGAATTTAATGAGATGATAGGATATGAAGTCATTATACAAAAAGCAGTTGTAATTCTATATAGTTGAAATGAACAATGGGAGATCAAAATTTAAAAACCGAACTATATACAATAACAAAAAAAAATGAAATACTTAGGTGCAAATCTCATAGCTTAATATTCAACAGTATTCAGTATATTAAATATTCAAATCCAGCATGGTAAATATTAGGGAAAGGCAAATTAAACCACAGAAATACTATCCACCTTTTAGAATATCTTAAAAAAAAAAAAAATCTGGCCAGGCGCAGTGGCTCATGCCTGTAATCCTAGCACTTTGGGAGGTGGAAGTGGGTGGATCACAAGGTCAGAAGTTCAACATCAGCCTGGCCAAGATAGCGAAACCCCATCTGTACTAAAAATACAAAACTTAGTCCAGCATGGTGTCAGGTGCCTATAATCCCAGCTACTTGGGAGGCTGAGGCAGAGAATTGCTTGAACCTAGGAGGCAGAGGTTGCAGTGGGCCAAGATCGCACCACTGCACTCTAGCCTGGGCAACAGAGTGAGACCCTATCTCAAAAAAAAAAAAAATCTGATAATACCAAGTGCTGGCGAGGATGTATTTGGTGATAGGAATGTAATGTGGTGTGGCTACTTTGGAAAATAGCTTGGCACATTCTTATAAATTAAACATGTAGCTCACACTCTAGTTGATTGCCTAAGAGAAGTGAAATTTGACATTCTTCTGGAAACCTCTGCAAATGTGTAGAGCTCTTTGTTCATGATCATCAAAAACAGACAACCCAAAGTTCTTGAGCTGGTCAGTGTGGTACATACTGTGGATAAACATACTGTGGTACCTGCACAGAGGAATACTACTCAGAAATAAAATGAAGTATGATACACTTACCAATGCCAACGAATCTCAACTGCTGGGTGAAAGAAGCCGGACTCAAAAGGCTATATGATTTCATTTTAATGACATTCTGGAAATGGCAGAACGATAGAGTTGGAGAGCAGATCAGTGGTTGCCAGGGGTTTGGGGCGGTAGGAGCGTTTGACCACAAAGGGATCCCATGAGGGAATGTGTTTAGGGTGATACAGGTTATTCTGTATCTTGATTGTGAGACTGATTTGAAAAACTATGCTTTTGTTAGACTTGTAACTGTACAACAAACATGTAAATTTTACTATATGTGAATTTAAAATAAAATTTAAAAACAGTATTAGGAAATCAAGGTATGGTATATTAAATATTAAATTATAGTGGATTGTTAAGGGAAGAAAATTAAAACATTAAATACAAATTGTTTTAAATTTTTTCATGTTCAAATATTTGTATATGTTATTGAAATATTTAAATATTTGTATATGTTACAAAACATTCCTTAGAGGTAAACATAGGATTATCAAATAACATTTATAGCCATTTACTATTTCATAGTTTATGAAGCATTTTTTAATACATTAGCTATTTGACATAGTCTGATTAGTCAGTTTATTTTGACTATTTTAATATTACTACTCTTGGGAGATTTTTATTTCTGTACATTTTTTATTCTACATCAGAATTCACCTTCAATAAGGATTAATAAGTAACACTCATTGTGGAGACAGCAATTTATAAAAAATTTTCACGAACTTTTTATATTTTAATCACTTGTGTAGTCTGTGGTATTTATCAGTGTACTCATTTCATAGTAATGACAACTCTGTGCGTGACACCATAACTAATATGTAACATTTGTTTTAAGACCACTTTCCTGGTGGATAACAAAAAGGTTTTTGGAACTCATCTCATGCAAGACATGGTGAAAGATGCACTTCGGTCTTTTGTCAGTCCTCCGGTGCTTTCCCCCAAGTAAGTGTTGTAAGACATTTTAGAGTTGTATGTGCTCCTTTAAAAGCCCAACTTCTCTGTACTCCTTTATAGCCAAAGTATCAAAATTGTTTGGGATCAAATCCCCATGTAAAAGTAACTTAATCGTGTTAAAATTAACTGATCTCTGCCACATTGTTTAGATTAAAACTAAGGTTTTTATGAGGTTGACAAAATTTCTGATAACTCCTCTAAGTTTTTTGTCTCCAGTGTAAGTCCTTCAACTTTGCTCTAGTAGTGGCACTGCCCCGAAAACATGCTGCCACCAGAGGCTGAGAAGGATTGCATGCAGAAAGAATCATCATTTGATTTGGCATTCTGAGAAATACCAGGCTTTTCCAATGGGGAAGGAAAGAAAGGAGTCATTATTTCTTAACAAAGCACTTACACTTTGTTAAAAAAAAAGTATATACGCTTAACAAAGTGTATCTTTTTCCACTGAAAGATACACGATGGCTTTCTATCACCAATTACTTCATGGTAGATCTAACTAATTCTATGTAATGACCTCCAAATATTTCATAATAAATGTTGAGTATCTCTTATCCAAAATGCTTTGGACCAGAAGTATTTTAGATTTCTGATGTTTTTGGATTTTGAAATATTTGCATGTACATAATATTGCTCAGGCTGGAGTGCGGTTGCGTCATCTCAGCTTACTACAACCTCCGCCTCCCAGGTTCAAGCGATTCTCCCGCATCAGCCTCCTGAATAGCTGAGATCACGGGTGCATGTCACCATGCCCAGCTAATTTTTGTATTTTTAGTAGAGATGGGCTTTCACTGTGTTGGCCAGGCTGGTCTCAAACTCCTGACCTCAAGTGATCTGCCCGCCTTGGCCTCCCAAAGTGCTGGGATTATAGGCTTGAGCCACTGCACCGGCCTAATATGTTTCTTTTACATGGTGGTGTAATTTTTGTTAGCTCAAATCTTTTGAAAGCAGAATTCAGCCTGTTCACATTTGGTATATGCTATTGGGTCTGAGTTTGATGTTAATAAATCAACAGTCTATTAATCCATTAAATAAGATGTCTTAAACAGAAATACACGTAAAACAAGGTTATGCATTGATCAGTGCATGGAAATGTGACCAGAGGCTCATAGGAATCTAACCCTTTATTTCCCCTGTTAGCAATGATCTAATAGTCTAATTTAGTATCTTCAGAAACTTTATGGAACATGACTACCACAGATAATGCTAAGTAACTATATATATGGAAAAGTTTATTGTGTGATGTTCTAGTTGTTCCTCTGTTTTAAAAATTTCAGTATCGTAGATGAGAATTATCTTTTCCTTTGTAAGTGATTTGAAACTTCTTCTGGAGTGTTGATGAGTTTCTCTTTATTTTAGGAGTTCAGAAGTTTTACCAGAATATTCATGTGTGATTTTCAGCTAGTCCTATCTGGAATTCAGTCATTAAAGACTCGAGTTTTCAGTCAGATCATTTGTCCCTGTTATTACTTATTTATTGCTTCACTTTCATCTGTTTTGTTTTCTCCTTTTTTAGAGCTCCTAGCATACTGAGTATTCTAGAGCTCCCTTACCTGTGCCTCATGACATTCGTCTCCTTGTTATTTTTGCTTTGTTGTGAGAAAGTTCTTCTCTTGATCTTGAAGGCTACCAATGAACATATTTTTTCTACTGAATTTTAAAATTTGAAAATAATCATCTTTAGATTGAGAGAGCCTTTTTAAAGTGCTTTATTTTAATCTCAGGTAATTTTCTTGCTCTAGGGTTAAAGTTGTAATGAACCTTCAGCACTTCCCATTTCACCAAATGCCTATTCCAGGTGTTCACCTTTTTCTTTCTCCTGGGTGCTGGTTGCACTGTCTTTTCCATTGTGTGACCTTGGCTCTGTTTATCAGATAAGGAACACCGTAAAGGAAACCACTTTGTGAGAAGAGATGAGGTGCCAAAGGGATGTTTCGGTGATTTATAACCAATGGGATGAGGAGTGGGGATACAGAAAAAATTAGGATCCTGTATAGTGTTTTCTTTGTAATGACTATTATGAGCACAGTCCATGAGGAGATCAGTTGTAGGAAAATATATATGACACTGAAGTAGGGTCATGAAAAAGTAGGGCTTTGGACTTTTCCTTTTCTCCTTGCTAATTTGATCTTACTGGATCCAACTCTGATTGTTCAAATATAGATCTATAGGAATTGGAAATATTACAAATGTATTGTGTGAACTACGTAATAATTGTAAAATGTTTCATAATCTAATACCAGCATTCTTTAACTTAGGAATTGGTTCCATTTTCTCTTTAATTCACCTTCTCTGTCATTTGTAGCATCTGCAGTAATTGCTGCTGCTTTCGTTTGGGCCGAATAGATTTTAATGATGTGACTATTATCTTGCAGGTGCTACCTATATAATAATCACCAGGCTAAGGACTGTATTGACTCCTTTGTTACTCACTGTGTTCGGGTAAGAGCTACAATTTGGATTGTTGTAATGGGTACTTTAAAAATCATGGGCTGTGGCCGGGCGCGGTGGCTCATGCCTGTAATCCCAGCGCTTTGGAAGGCTGAGGCAAGTGGATCCCCTGAGGTCAGGAGTTTGAGACCAGTCTGGCCAACATAGTGAAACCCTGACTCTACTAAAAATACAAAAATCAGCCAGACGTGGTGGCACACGCCTGTAGTCCCAGCTACTCAAGAGCCTGAGGCAGGAGAATCACTTGAACCCAGGAGGTTTCAGTGAGCGGAGATCATGCCACTGCACTGCAGCCTGGGCGACAGAGTGAGACTTTGTCTTAAAAAATAAGAATAATAAATTGCTGGACTGTAATTCCTTCAGTGTCTTTAATTAATGCTTTTTTTCATCTAACATTTCTTACTTACTTTCAGTGAATAGATAAAAACTCCTAACACTTGAGTGGATGGTTTTATAACCTGAGGTCTTCTGATAGGTTATTAGCTACAGAGGCAGCCTTGGATGACCTCTCCCTGCAGCCTGCGAGGACCGCAGATAGGGAATGTTATGACTCTCAACTGGGAAAACAGCAGTTGCTTCCTTGAAATTTTTTGTGAATGGACATAAAAACTTTTTTTTTTTTAACCTTACAAAGAATATTTTTAACATCCTTATACACTTATCTTTGTATTATATTAATGAACTGAGTTATAATAAAATTAAAATTATTGACTGGGCACGGTGGCTCACGCCTGTAATCCTATCACTTTGGGAGGCCAAGGCAGGCGGATCACCTGAGGTTGGGAGTTCGAGCAGCCTGACCAACATGGAAAAATCCTGTCTCTACTAAAAATACAAAATTAGCTGGGCATGGTGGTGCATGCTTGTAATCCTAGCTACTCAGGAGGCTGAGGTAGGAGAATTGCTTGAACCCAGAAGGCAGAGGTTGTGGTGAGTAGAGATCACACCATTGCACTCCAGCCTGGGCAACAAAAGCAAAACTCTCTGTCAAAAAAAAAAAAATTATTTATTTAAATGAGATCACAAACTTTTTCATCTTAATTAGGAAAAAATGCAAATCTTGTAGTGAGTTGAATTATTCATTTTTATTTAATTTTAAAAAATACTTATTTATTTATTTATTAAGACAGGGTCTCCCTCTGTTGCCCAGGCTGGAGTGCAATGGTGTAATCTTGGCTCTCTGCAACCTGTAGCTACCCCCAGGGCTAAAGTGATCCTCTCACCTCAGCATTCAGAATAGCTGAGACTACAGACTCACGGCACCCCACCTGGCTAATTTTTTTGTGTTTTTTGTGGAGACGGGTTCACCCTGTTGGCCAGGCTGGTCTCAAACTCCTGAGCTCAAGTGATCCACCTGCCTTGGCCTCCCAAAGTGCTGGGATTACAGGCATGAGCCACTGCACCCGGCTTCATTTTTATTTAATTAGATGTAAATATTTCTCTTAGAGATCTCCAACAGGTGACTTTTTTGGGTCTACTTCCAGTTACTAAAAGTTTATCTATGTATATGTAGAGAGAGAGAAAAAAAAAAGCAGCATGGTATGGGGAAAAGAGAAAAAAACAGAAGACCAGATTTCATTTCTTTTTTATCATTAATATTTTATCAGGCACATCACTTTTTTATAAACTTTCCTTTTTTTTTTTTTTTTGAGACAAAGTCTCACTCTGTCGCCTAGGCCAGAGTGCAGTGGCACAGTCTTGGCTCACTGCAACCCCCGCCTCCCGGGTTCAAGCAGTTTCTCTGCCTCAGCCTCCCATGTAGCTGGGATTACAGGTGCCTGCCACCACGCCCAGCTAATTTTTGTATTTTTATTAGAGTTGGGGTTTCACCATCTTGGCCAGGCTGTTCTTAAACTCCTGACCTCCTGATCCACCCGCCTCGGCCTCCCAGAGCACTGGGATTACAGGGGTGAGCTACCGTGCCCGATCCAACTTTCCACTCTTTAAAGAGTAAAATGCTTACATCTTCTCTGACCTTTTACAGGGTAGTTATTGATCAAATGAGATAATATCTGTCAAAGAATGCAAATATAAAACAGTATTATACTTAGAGAATCTTCTAATTCACACTTAAAGCGTCTTACCAATCCATGTCTCTTGCCTGGTTAGTGGAATGTTGCATAGTATTTTAGATGAGAACACTGTATGGAGAAAGCAGGAATAAAGAACAATAGTCAAGGTTTGTGGCTATTAGCTCTTCATAAGCTATATAATTATTAGGCATTCTGGTATATTTATAGCGGCACAGGAATGTCAGCCTTGAACATTGGCTTTTGACTCAAAATAAGCAGGAAAGAAATTGTCCTTGTGAAATTGCAAGGAGGTATCTAAAGATCGAAAGAAGATATTTTTACCATATGAAGGGAAGTTTCACATGAAGCTATGTTTTTTCCGGTTATTGATAAATTCTGGTGTTGAGTTCCTTAAACACCTATGTAAAAATTAAAAGTATACATAGACATAATTCTCATATACACAGCATTTTTTCCCCTTAAACCAGATTGTGAACTTGGAATGTTAAGTTTCTTTGGTACCAGGAAATTTCATATTTACGGTTGACAAATTATATGTGTATTGCAGCCATTCTGTAGTCTTATTCAGATCCATGGACATAACAGGGCTCGACAGAGAGATAAGCTTGGTCATATTCTTGAGGAATTTGCTACCTTGCAGGATGAGGTAAGAGCCAGGTTCCCCTCTCTTCTAAAATTAAATGACTCACACACTTTGTCCAGATTTTTAAAAACAATTCTTCCGAACAATATTTTGACTGTTTTGATCCACTTTTCACTTAAAATATAACAGTTTCTTACACCAGCGTTTACAAAATGAAGCAGAACAATAATCCAAACTGATAGACATCTTAAATATTTCTTTGATAATAGGAATAAATTACGAAATATGTATAAAAATGATAGTTTTATAACAAGGTTACATATAAAAATGTTAATATATTAATTTTAAAGTTAATATATGTACAGCAGCAATATTGATAAGTAAAGACCTGAAGTGTATTATTGGTATTTTTGTCCTTTAAAATTGATGTCTTTTTAGTTTAAGGCATGTTTAGGTAAATGTTAACCATTGTGAAATGAGAACTTCAAATGTAAACCTAATAAAAATGCATTTAAAAATGTTTCTTTGGGTGGTCAGATTTAAATTTTCTGCTTATATTCTTTTTAGCTGTATTTTTTTTTAAAGTTCTCTCATTACCTTAAGAAAACTAAACGAACACAGTTTATGACATTTTATTTTAATAGGCAGAAAAGGTTGATGCAGCGCTTCACACCATGCTGTTGAAACAGGAACCCCAAAGGCAACATTTGGCCTGTTTAGGTACCTGGGTCCTTTACCATAACCTTCGCATTATGATACAGTATCTTCTAAGTGGCTTTGAATTGGAACTCTACAGTATGCACGAGTACTATTACATATATTGGTAAGAGCACAGTTTGAGTTAAAATTGGTGGTAGGTGGAATGGATAAGATCTGAGAGAATTTAGAGTTAATTTCAGGGTACTTTTTCATTTAGTATATTTTACCTTTAGTTGTGGGACATTTGGAAAAATTCGAAAATTAGAGCTGGATCATCTTGAATATCTTTAAGTGCTATAATATTGCATGAGTGTATTTTTTCAAACATGTAAAAATTAACAAAAAATGACTCCAAAGTAAATGGATTGATTGAAGATCATTTATTTGTTCATATGGAGAAAAATTAACACGTTTTGCCCTGAATTTGGTGGCACTACCTGTGGATGTACTTGACAGAGTTAAACATCAAATTGGAATCAGGACTGTCTGCTTAGAAGAAATCATGACCAAGCTGATTACTGGGTGCATAACTGTTTCAAACCGTGGTGCTGAGGATGCACTTCAGGAGCTTTGGAGTTGATAAAAGATGATCTTCAGCAGAGTAGTTCTTCCCTTTCACTTGAGGACAAAATAAAGAAACCTAGTAAGAGGATGCTTGAACATATTTTAGGCATGTAAAAGCTGTCATAGAAAGAAAATAAAATTGAGCATTAATGAA
This sequence comes from Piliocolobus tephrosceles, assembly GCF_002776525.5. NCBI lineage: Eukaryota > Metazoa > Chordata > Mammalia > Primates > Cercopithecidae > Piliocolobus > Piliocolobus tephrosceles. Next base: position 99,749,486 of record NC_045447.1, read on the forward strand.
TTCAGTTATTTTGAATCTTTTTCTCAATCTGGCACATAATTTTAAACTAATGACCTGTGTTACTCATCACAAACACTCAGGTTTAGTATATTAGACTAATAGAGTTCACCTTTTAAACTTATTTAAACTTACTGAACTTAGTAATTAAGATATTCTATATTCTCTGAAGTCACTGCTGTGGGAGGGAAAGTAATTCTCTTCCATGCTGTTGACGTACATTTTGTTATGAGCAGTGAAGGCTCTTGACAGATAACTCTTGCTTATGAAAAGTGAATTTGAGCATCAACTATAGCAATATGAGAATAATTTTCCTTGCTATACGTTCTTCAACATTTATATAGATAATACGAAATAATCCTTAATAACAGGTATTTATATAGCTACTTTGGATAGTACATTTTGTTATTCATAGTAGACAATACTGGTTTCATTAATTTTTGTATGCTTTTTTGCACAGAGAATTGGGATCTTAATTCAGCAAATAAATGATACTCAGATAAATACTCTGTTACACATTTGTCTATATTCATAAGTAGATTTGTTTCTTTTCTTATTAAAAGAACTTTAGTTCTGCCCATAAATACCCTTGTGGTCTTTTCATAATTGTTTTTGAACTGCTTTTTAATTTCAAAATGACAGATTGGGCTCCTGCATTTCCCTGAGATAACCTTTAGTTGTTTTTCATGCATACGATCCCTGAAGCATGTGGACTCTTTTTAAATCATCAGCAAAAACAGTGATCCTTAAACTTTAACATGCATTGTAATCACTTGGAAAGTGCGTTAATACACAAATTTCTGGGCTAATTCCTGACCTGTTAGGTCTAGGGTGAGACCGAATAATTTGCATTTCTAACTGGTTCTCAAGTTAACTGCTGCTGGCCCAGAGATGACAATTTGAGAACCATTGGTATAGAATATCAGCACTCTCTTAGACATAAATGTATATTAATTTTGATAAAGCACTTAATAGATCATTGAGGTGCCTGATATTTGAGAGGAAAAGGCTGTATCTTAGTTGTCCCCTTCACTCATGTGTCCTTAGGTTAGATAAACAGAAGGTAGACGGCACCGTCAGTTCCCTATAGAAATCCTTCACTTGAATTAAGGTATATGAGTTGTTATGGACTCTCACATTTTGTAGGGTGGCAGGGAAACAAAATTCAGTTATATACTGTAAAAGGGTACTATAGTAAATGTTTTTCTTAAATTAAGGGCCAGGAATTGTTTACTCTTCATATGCAATTATAGGTCTTATTATTATTGATTATGTTATGAAGTGTATATATATATATATGTCTCCTAGATTTGAAGACTTTTCTGGCTTAGCAGTGTTAAAGTTCTGAAAAATTAGTGTCTGGTAGAATGTTCTGTTTTATATTTTGTTTATTAAACTCAAGTAAATTGTAAATGTGAATGTTCTTAATTTTTAAGAATGATTTTTTATAATGCCAATAATTTTTTATCTTTTTCTGATTTTATTTGTGATTAAAATATTTATAGACTGAACTGAACTGTGTTCTGATACAATGAAAACTTAATGGGCATTCATTTGATTTGCATATATACATGTATAATTATCAGGAAATCTGGAAAGTTGTAAAATGTTGAAAGGGAAAATTCTTGTGTTCATTTCTTGTAAGATCTATAATCAAATGATCCGTTTTTAAAGACCTAAAGCATTATTTGAAGTATCTATTGTTGTTAATATATGTGTTGATAAAGCTGTCTCATTTAGACATCTACCATTAACTAACATTTTGTATCCTTTAAGGTATCTCTCTGAATTCCTTTATGCATGGTTGATGTCAACATTGAGTCGTGCAGATGGCTCTCAAATGGCAGAGGAAAGGATAATGGAAGAGCAGCAGAAAGGCCGTAGTAGTAAAAAAACAAAGAAAAAAAAGAAAGGTGCTGTGGATTATTTTTAAACTTAACAACAGAGTGTACTTTAATTTCTACAAATAAATAAATGGAACTACTTGTGAGTTACTCATTATATTTTAGCTCTTGTTCCTCCTCTTTTCAGAAACTATAAGGTAGAGACTGAGTCCCAGTATTAATGACATAAGTTTTTTGGTTGCTTTCCTTGCTTTCATTTCTTTGCTGTTCTGTCTATCAGAGAATCTTTGATCAAGAAGTAGCCACGTGGTGTGTGCAAGCAAGATACAGGTTAGGGGACAAGACAGCAGAAAGCCATTGACCTTTTGACAGAGCCTGATAGCTCAGGAGTGCGGTAGTTCTGGAGCTGTGCTGTGGTAGTGGGCACCGAAAGGTGCCTTGGGCATCACCCAAGAACCATGAGGACAGAGAACTGTTTCAAAGGGACTGCCCTATTGATCACTTAGGGAAGGCTACAGATACTGCTACAATTATTGTAAAATACTGCTTCATATTTCCTTAGGACTTAAAGCAATTTGGATGGGTCGTTAAATCACTGTATTCATGGGTTTCCTTTAAAAGGTTAAATCTCTGGTGAATTCAGAAAAGTTATAATTACTTTATACTGGAATTTTATAGTATTAGCTATTTGGGGACATGATTATTATATTTTATTATTTGTAGATTTTGACCATAAATAAAATGTAACCTGTAGGAACAAACTGAAGTTTTAATTTAGTATACAAGCTGGAAGATTTTTTAAATTAGATTTTCTTTTGCAATAATGCAAGAGGAAGGAGGAAGAGATTATGGAAGATTATGTTTTTCTTTCTAATTACAGTTCGCCCTTTGAGCCGAGAGATCACAATGAGCCAAGCATATCAGAACATGTGTGCTGGAATGTTTAAAGTAAGTTGTTGAAAGTGAAGTTCTTTTTACCTTTCAGCTGTATTCCTATTATATAGTTTATTTAAACTCTTTTCTGTGGTTCTTTCCAGATTGTAATTTCACCTTTGTTTTACTTTGTCTGCTTGAGGATTACCTTTATTGTCATTAATTTGTTCAATAACCATTTGAATCCTTGCTATGTGTGAGATGCTTTGTACTGAGTACATTGCAGGAGATACCAATTCTATATGGTCCTTGTTTCAAATCTGTAGCAACAGACCAGTTGATGTGTCTGTGACAGGTAGTAAGAAAAGGAAGAGAGTACTTCTGATTGATGATCAGGCAAGGCTTCCTGGAAGAGATGGAGTTGAGGTTTTTTAGGAGTGTATTTGGAAGAGGGTGAGCTCCACAACCAATGGCTTAAGCAAGAGGCAGTGGGTACTAACTCTTAAGTTGTACTTGGCAGTCCAAGAAATCATTTGAGGCAACTTACATGAAAATGCATAAAGCAGAACATGGACTTTGTTTGAAAATAGGACCTGTGCTTATGACAATTATATGTCCTCATTTTTTCAGAAGTGTTTACTTGAAGGTTTTAAATAGCTATTTCTTGTCTTCTATTCCGTATTGATGAGAGGGTTTGCTTTTTTCATATTGATTTCATCTTTTTTCTTGTTCCGTTTTTCATTTAGACCATGGTTGCATTTGACATGGATGGCAAAGTACGTAAACCGAAGTTTGAGCTTGATAGTGAACAAGTTCGGTATGAGCACAGGTTTGCTCCGTTCAACAGTGTGATGACCCCGCCGCCTGTGCACTACTTACAGTTCAAGGTGAACCTGCTCAAGGAAATTGTTCGGAAATCTTCAGTCTTAGACCTTCTTAGAGAGATGCTGTTTATACCTAGCCATCTTGTTACATTTACAGTTATTTAAATTATAAGAATAATATGAGGTAGCATATGAGGGTTGAGAATTACATATTACCTAGGAAAAAATAGGGAGATGTGCCAAATGTTTGCCCCAGTGTCTGTATATGAGTGGATAGAAAATGTAGAATTCTTTAATAATTAGAAATGGAAGTTTAGAATTGTTCATATTAAACATGTTTTGAATTATATTTCCCCTTCTTTTTAGGAAATGTCTGACCTCAATAAATATAGCCCTCCTCCTCAGTCTCCTGAATTGTATGTGGCAGCTAGTAAGCACTTTCAGCAGGCAAAGATGATATTGGAAAATATTCCTAACCCAGACCATGAGGTAAGACTGGATTCACAGTAATTTTAGGGGAAAAGCGTGGCAGGAAATACATCTCTTACTGCTGGATGAAAGTTAATTATGAAAGTGAACTTTAATAGTGTTAGTGAATATAACTTGTCATGTTTCTGTGAAAGATTTCGGATAGTTTTGTCAAACTAACCTTGGCAGACTTCAAGTTAATTTTAAGAATGAGGTGATGTAAATACCTGCTTTGTGTAAATTTAGAAGTCAATGCAAAGACAAATTATGACTCACAATCATGAAGTAAGAAAGATAAGCATAAGATCCAGACTGATCTGATTCATAGCTCAAAATGTTAGCATTGAAACATTTCTGGTTTAATCAGTTTGTTAAGGGGGCCGGGCGTGGTGGCTCACACCTGTAATCTCAGCAGTTTGGGAGGCCCAGGTGGGTGGATCACCTGAGGTCAGGAGTTTGAGACCAGCCTGGCCAACATGGTGAAACCTCGTTTCTACTAACAGTACAAAAAATTAGCCAGGCGTGGTGGTGCATGCCTGTCTGTAATCCCAGCTACTCGGGAGGCTGAGGCAAGAGAATCATTTGAACCCCGAGGTGGAGGTTGCAGTGAGCCAAGATTGCACCGTTGCACTCCATCCTGGGCGACAAGCGAAACTCCATCTCAAAAAAAAAACAAAATTATTAAAACGTAACTAAGTTTTACATAAATATGAAAAGTGACCTGGCCAGTTGTCACAGAAACAACCTTATTCCACTTGACCATTTAAAATAAAGGCTATTGCTTTTGAAGACTCTGAGTTATCAAAATAAACTCGGGGAAAAAAATTGTTTCAGGCTTTTGGTATTTTAATAATTTACCATATCCCTAATTTTATTGAAATACATTTATTTTCTAAAAGTTACCTGTAATGTGTACATACTGTTTTGGGAAGTATATGTTGGGACCACTTCCATAGAGGGGTAGCTTAGCAGTATTTGTCAAAGATCATTAATGCTTAGATCCAGCAATTCTGCTTTTTGGGATTTATATAGATACATGAACACATACGGGAAGTGAGAGTGATGAACATAAGAGTATTCATTGCAGCAGGATTTCTAATAGCAAAAAGCAGGAAGAAACAGTAGTATCCATCAACAGGGGACTGATACATGATGATACATTCATACAGTGGAATACTACGCAGCCTTAAGGAGGATGAGGAAGCTCTTTACATACTGTGATGGAATGCTCCGTATGATTTAAGAAATCTAAAAAGAAAGGCGCACTTTAATATGCATAGTATGGTGCAGTTTCCATCCAAGGGGGCAAGGGAAGCCTATATGTATGTGTGCGAGTATAAAATGTCTTTAGAAAGATAGTGTCAGAATTGGTAGTTTTGTTTCCTTCCTTGGAGGGAAGCAGAGTGCTTGGAAGAGGGATAGGGGAGACACGTTTTAAAAATTATATGTACCATCTAAGAAAATATGTAGGGGGAGTCTAAAAATTTGAGGAGCTACCTATGATAGATCATGTATTTCATTTAGTGAAACTTCATTCATTTATTCAAAGATGAGTCTGTGCTCCTAATACTATGTATGCTATGCTGCCTTTTCAGGACTTTGCAGCCTAATTTTTTTGTTATTCAGGAAAGCGAGATAAGGTAGCCATTTCAATTCAGAGTGAATTGAAATGAAGTTCTGTATTATTAAAAGAAATATATTTAGAATTTTAAATTGCCTTTATTTAATAAAACATCAACACTTCCATTATACAAAGTTCCTGTTAGTATCTATAATTAAGAAATTTTGGCTGGCCACAGTGGCTCACGCTGATAATCCCAACACTTTGGGAGGCCAAGGTGGGAGAACTGCTTGAACCCAGGAGTTCAAGACCAGCCTGGGCAACATAGTGAGTTCCTGTCTCTGCAAAAATTTAAAAATGAGCTGGGTGTGATGGTGCACAGCCATTTGGGAGGCTGAAGTGGGAGGATCGCCTGAGCCAGGAGGTTGAGGCTTCAGTGAGCCGTGTTCTTACCACTGTACTCCAGCCTGGGTTGACAGCAGGACTCTGTCTCAAAAAAGAAAAAGAGAAATTTTGACTATGAAGTTAATGTTTCAGTAGTTTTATGTTCATGTTTCAGGTTAATAGAATTTTAAAGGTTGCCAAACCCAACTTTGTGGTTATGAAGTTATTGGCAGGAGGACACAAAAAGGAATCTAAAGTGAGTACGTTGTGGGAAAAAGAAGTGGTCTTAAATTATTGTGAAGTTTCATAATTTTTTCCAATGAGATGTGTAAATATTACAGGAAAAATTAAACCACTGAACAAAAAATCATTCTAAAAAGTTTAGTTCAGCAGCAAAAAATTAGAGCTTGCCATTTTGCCTTGAGATGTATATTTTGTTGGGTTAAAATTTCTAAAGTGTGCCCATATGTTTTCCATCTCCTTGCTGTGTAAATTACTGAATAACTTGGGGTAAAAAAAGAAAATTTATGTAAAGAAAATTTCATGGGAGAAGTACGAGGTATTTAAATGTCATCTGCCTTTGGGAAAGTGAGTGCTTTAATAATGAAAGACTTCTTTGTAATGGCTCAGAAGAGGAGTCTATAAGCTTTTTTTTGGTAATGTTATATCATCCATGCCACGTATTTCAGAGCACAGATTCTACGCTGTGGAGAGGCCAGCCGTGGAGGCATTTGCCTGTGTGTGTTGTGCACCTTGTTTTCTTCCAGTGTTTCCTGTGATCTGCCTTCCTCCGCTCCTGCCCTGGTTTCGTACTGACTGACTCTCTCATCTCATTGCTTAGTTCTGTCAGTTACCCTGGAACTAAAAAGTATGCTGACCCCTGATCTAACTGAATGCCTTTTCTATAATTTTTGACTATTTATCTTTTTTAACTGTTTTCCGAAGATAGAAAACAGCTGGTCAGCCTGTTTTCTTATGATCTTCATGAAACTCAAAAACAAATTAATCGGTTTTTCTTCCATATCCTATCTTTTTTGTCATTAACCTAGTTTTTAAAATCTATTTTGTGCTGCCTTGTTTCTAAGAGCACAAGAAACTCTAAAATAAAAATAGTCTTGTTTTGTGTACCATCTGAATATTTGTAGATACATTAATTGACTTTCTGGGTTTTCTTTAACAGGTTCCTCCTGAATTTGATTTCTCTGCTCATAAATATTTTCCTGTTGTGAAACTTGTTTGAGAGAGACTGGGAAGGTGGCCATAAAGGGGCAGAGTCTTCTTTCAGACCCCACTCTTAGAGGGCACATCACCAGGCTCCACACCATGGGAAGTGAGATGGATTTCTTGGATAACAACTCATTATAAGGAATACTTTTAGTTTGACAGCCTTATATGACGTGAATGAAAACTGCTGTTTTAAAGTGGTTTATTATGTTCCATGGAAGAAACTGGTCTTATTGAATGCATTGATGAACATTATATGGTTTTATTACAGATTTAATCACAAATCATTTTTTATGAATGATTGAGTGAAAATAGTGTTTGTAAAGGTTAATAAATTTCTTGACAAAAAAAAAAAAAAAAAAATGCACTGCTGGAGATGAGAAACAGTAGCTCTTTGTCCATGTTAAGAACTGAAGAAGGTGTATGCTCTTTAACATTTGAGTAGTTCCAAAACGTTATCCAAAAGAAGTTTCAAATCAAGAGGTTAATTAAACACTTGTATGAGATTTTGGTAAAATACATTTAGAAGAGATTTTTGGGAGGACTTCTAAGATAGAAACTAAATTACATGAAAATGGTGATTTTTATGTGTCATGACATCGCAAATTATATATCTAAGAATACAGATGTGTAAAAAAAAAATCCTTTACCTGTTACTTTTGGCACTTTTAAAAGATTATACTTTATGTTTGCTGGTGACATTATTCAAAAAGGCAGATAGAAATGTATATAGATCAAAATTTAGGTCTATGTTTAAATGTGGTGTACTCCTTTTTGTTTACTTCATTTTCAGTTTAACCCATGAAACATTTTCAAATGAGTGCCTGTTAAGTATCCTCTGGCTTTGAAAATCTGACTACATCCCCCTGTGCTTCCAAGTGCCTGCTGCCAGAGGCCCTCCCCTTCCTTTCCCACTTGTCCTGTCTCCGCTCTGATGTTTGCAATGGCAGCTGTCTAGGCCTTTTGGGCCTTCCTTTTTGTCCTCTGTAGCAGGCAATACTCTTAGCAAAATGAGCGACTCTGTGATGTAAATTGGCTTTGATGGCTTAGCCTAAGACTAGTGACAGTTTTATATTTGGTCTGTGGTTATAAAGGTTCTCAGCTTCAGTATCTTTTTTTTTTTTTTTTTTTTTTTGAGACGGAGTCTTGCTGTGTCGCCCAGGCTGGAGTGCAGTGGCTGGATCTCAGCTCACTGCAAGCTCCGCCTCCCGGGTTTACGCCATTCTCCTGCCTCAGCCTCCTGAGCAGCTGGGACTACAGGCGCCCGCCACCTTGCCCGGCTAGTTTCTTGTATTTTTTAGTAGAGACGGGGTTTTACCATGTTAGCCAGGATGGTCTCGATCTCCTGACCTTGTGATCCGCCCGTCTCGGCCTCCCAAAGTGCTGGGATTACAGGCTTGAGCCACCGCGCCCGGCTGCTTATCTTAACTCTGATTTGATATCTTTCATAAAAACATGATAGTGAAACTTGTCTGGCAGTATTTTACAGCAGCTAACCTGACTGAACTTGCTAAGGGTGTTCTTGTTGCCCCTCTTTGCCGCTAATGAGCTCTCCTGGCTTTCCTTTCCAAGAGTGGTAATACTTGTGTTATTCAAGAACGGCCATTAGGCATCCTGAAATTTCAGAACCCAAAAATCTTTTTAAAAATGTGTGTGTGTTTTTTTTTTAAGTAGTCTGTACAATAGAAACTTGAATTATGGAGAGATGAAGAGTATACCTGTTACTGATTTAGTTACTTTGTTGAGAATGAAAACATTGTTTCTGGCTGGTAATTACTGAATGCCTTAAATGAAAAAAGGCAAAGGAATGGTAGGAAATAGGCAAGACAAGAAATAAGGAATCAAAAGAAAAAGCAAAGAGGAAAAGGGAATGAGCATGGACATTTGGCAAACAACCAAGAAGAGAGCCTGAAGCAAGTTAGAAAGCTGAGAAATTCTTCTTCTTTCCCAGTGGCCAAGATAGTATAAAGACTATGTCCCCCTTAAAAGCAAAAAAAGGAATATAGATTAATGCAACAAGGCCCTGCTAGATGATGGGATCACTTTTAATTAAGAGGGTGCTCTGGCATTTTTTAGCCACGATGTCTGATTGAGTCCGCTGGTCTCCTGGTGTAGTCGAGCATCTAGGTTATTTTGAAGTAGGTCTTCCTAAGTAAAAGTTTTCCTATTAACCTATTAACTAAAAAAAGATTGATTAGTGTTAGATTTATCAGTGTATGTTACAGAATTGTGTGGTTTCCTTTAAGTAGCTTTGATTTTTGGTTTTTAGTTTGTTTAGAGATGAGGTTTCACTATGTTGCCCAAACTGACCCAAACTTGTGGGCTCAAGCAGCCCTCCTGCCTCAGCCCCCAGAGTAGCTGGGATTATAGGCACATGCCTGCTTGGCTAGTTTTCGTGTTTAAACAGCAGGTTTCTAACTATAAAAACAAATTTGCCATTTTATAATTTTTAAAGTAATCTGCCATTCAGGGTACTTACTGAAAAAACTAGAATAAGACAGTCTCCTCTGATAGAGCTTTTATAATCTTACAGCGAATGCAGAAAAGCAACAGGTATTGAAAATGCAGTGAGGAATATGCCGTATGCTGGATAGGAGAACTGCCCCACATGATTATTATTCAGGAGGCATTGCTGGGAAAGGGGTCCCAGACAGAATGTGCACAGACAGGCTTGGAGGGGAGAGGGTGGCGGCCTGGCTGAAGTACAGAGCAGGAAAAGGATGGCAGAGATGAACTTGAGAGATAAGGAGAAGCCGCTACCCAGAAACCTGGGAGGCCAGGTTAAAGATTTTGGACTTTATTCTGATATTGGTAGATACTACTGAAGGCTTTTATGCAGGGACATGATCAAATCTGCTTGCCTGAGAACGGTTCAAAAGGGAGGCAGGGAATCCAGTCATGTGAGAGAAAATGTTGGTCTTAACAAAGGTAGTGGCAGAGCAGGTGGAAGAAAGTGGATGAAATCAAAAGTTTTCAGAGCTAACAGCTAACGGGACATGGTAAATGAGAATTTCTGCCAAAATCTAGGATGATTTTTCAGAAATGTTTTGGCTTTGGCAACTGGATGGTGGTGGTGCCACTTGCTTAGTTATCTACGCAAGGTAGACCAGGTTTGGGATAAAGATTGCTTTAGACATTGAGGTATCTTTGGGACATCTTGAAGATGGCAGGTAGTTTGATCTTGAACTGGGAGGTGCCATCTGGGCTGGAGATGAACTGAGGACTAAGTAACTACAGTCACTAATTTTCTGGGCGTTGCCGTTGCTCAGGGGGCTCCTAGAGTAAGGGCCTTGAGATGGGTCCCAAAGAACAGACTTCGGAGGGCCAGGGAATGGGGAGGCCAGTGAGGTGGTGGGACAGGCTGCAGGGAAGACTACCTCAGAGTCATACCAGGCCACTGTTTGACAAGCGTGCCTGGTCCACCGTTTTGTTTGCACAAGACTCTGACAGTGTATTGCCTTAAATAGTCAAAGCGCACCCTGTTTGGAAAAGTTTAGGGGAGGTGGTTGTTTCCCTTGTTTCTCTTTGGCTGTGCTCTGGGCACTGGAAAAAGCTTGCAAAGGAGACTTATCAGGAAAATAAGTAGAATGCAGGGCCACATGCTGCTCAAAGGCCATTAAGAGGAGGACTGAAAAGAGCCCATTGAACTTGGCAAGTAAAGATTGCTGGTGACTGGGGCGAGCTCGCTCTTGAAGCGGTGGGGCAGAAGCTGGCAAGTCAGTTGAGGTGTAGACCATGCGGTGTGGAAAGAGACAGTGACTCAACTGGGCTTGAAGAACTGACTTCCCCATATTCATACTTGCCCCACTGTATTCGTGGAGTGGCTGGTATGATCTTAAAAGAAAGATCATAAAATGCAAGCATGGTCACTTGACAACTCTACTTAAAGAAGTCCACTGTTCTCTAATGAATGACCTAGTCTTTACCCAGAATGCCAGTTTGACCCCTTCTGCCTCTCCTACTTCGTTTCTGCCCTCTCTGTTCGGCCCCTCAGGTTGCAGCCACGTTGCCTCCCTGTGACCCCCCCAAGCCTTTAGTATCAAATTTTGGAGACTCAACATGAAGTTATTATGCAACAGCTCTGTTGCGTCTCTAAAGTGATGACGAGGTCAGGAGATTGAGACCAGCCTGGCTAACAGTGAAACCCCGTTTCTACTAAAAATACCAAAAATTAGCCAGCGTGGTGACACGCATCTAGTTGCAGCCACTTGGGAAGCTAGAACTACATACGCGTGTCAGCACAGGTGACTGTTCTATTTTGTTGGAACAGCCCACAGCCCTCTCCATTGTTGGCTGAATCCGTCGTGATCCCTAGGGCAGCCTGGAGAAAGCGTGCAGACTGCACACATGCCAAGCACACAGCTTTTGGGGCCCTGTGGGTTGAAGATGTACTGACAGTTCATTTCATTCCACAGAAGGTTTAAGGCAAACCGACGTCCTTAGTCCACAGTTTTTAAGGATCTAATAGAGGATGAAGGGGAAAAGCAAAAAAAACAGAGCTGTGACACGTTTTAAAAGTTGAACAGAATATTTTATTTTTCAGCAGTTGTATGCAAATTAAACATGAGATGAATAGAGACTTTATTGAGAAAGTAAGAAAATTTCTATCAACCCCAAGAAGGACTCAAAGTGAGGTTGGAAGAGGACTTAGAGTATGAAAGTACTCTAAGAGTTTATCTAAGTTGCCTTTTCTGGGTGGGAAAGTTGTTTAACCTTAGCGACTAGGTAAAAGGACATCAGACATGAAGAATGTTTAAGTTGGAGGTGGCAACATGAATTGCAAACAGGGCCTGCTTCAGTGACTGTGTGCCTGTAGTCCCAGCTACCTGGGAGTCTGTGAGGCCAGGGGTGCCAGCACACCAGCTAGATGCTCCGTAACTTCTAGGCCCCATTTGCCCCTCTGAAAATAAGAGGGTTGGATCAAAAGATCTCTTGGGCCTCAGCATCTCACATCCTGGGGATCCTCCCACTCATCCCTTAGCGAGCCTTGCTGGGAAGTCAGTCATTAATGATGTGGCCAGTTATTTGCAAGTGGTAAGAGCCTATTTACCATAAATAATACTAAGAACCAACTCAAGTCAAACCTTAATGCCATTGTTATTGTGAATTAGGATTAAATAGTAATTTTCAAAATTAACTTGATTTTAAAATCAGTTTTGTGAGTCATTTACTACAAGCTAAATGTGTACACTATGACAAAAACCACCATTGTATTCCTGTTTTTCTAAACAGTCCCAATTTCTAACACTGTATATATCCTTCAACATCAGTGAACTTTGTTTTCTTTTGCTCCAGTAATAAAGTAGGCACAGATCTGTCCACCACAAACTCGCCTCTCATGCCTCGCCTCTCACTGTGCTCTGCTCCAGGTCAGCCCCCTTTTGGCCTGTTTTGTCAAAAGCCTCATCTCCTTGCTTTTCTTGGTAATATACATTTAGGGAAGGTGTTGCTTTGCCCACACACAGGAAGCAAAGTAAATACCACAAATGTTCAAATTGTAAGCCACTTAATAGCGTTTTGCACATTAAAAATGACAAGGGTTATTATACAAGTAGCCTTTTTAAAAATTCTCACACAAAACAGCTTTGTATTTAGACTTAAAGCTGTTGCTAGTTTGCTAGTGACATTTGTGTTAACAGTCAGTGTTCTAGGCCATTGATTGTCAGAATCAGAAGTGACTGCACAAGAGCATACGCCAGTCAGTCACTGAGAACAGATAACAGGCTGGCACCAGCGCTTGGCACAGCACGTGGAAAGGAGGACATGAGCGGGAACCCAGAGTTCTGTCTCCTTCACAGCAGATGGACTCTTCCTATAGGTGGCTGTTCATTTACACAGTTACGGTCCAGACTCAGGAAGCCCCACTGTCGCCAACACCTGAAGGAGAACTATGTTCCATTTTTGGTGTTGAACTTCTCATGAAATACCTATTATCAAAAGTTGTGACATCTTGTTAGACACTTCAAAAGTACCCCCAAAAAACTGTTTAAAAGACCATTCAGTTTTTTCCTACACACAGTACATACTAAAATTTCACAATAATCATCTTTAGATGTACATTTTATTCAGTACATTTCACAGTTTCAGTATTCAGTCCCTCATGAACATTTATACTCATCCCTTCAGTCCTGATGTGAAATGTGATTCCAGTTCAATTCAGAGTGTATGATTCCGCTTTTCATGCTGATCAAGTAAATTTATGGTGTCTCTTTTCTGATCTTCAACATTAAAAACTAAAAAGGAAAAAAAATACACATAATATTCTAGTATTAAACATTTTGAGATCCCAGCCCTAGGCAGGTCCCATTTTATCAATTTCTAGAAACTGTGTCATAAAGAGGGCTGTATCTCCCACAACGACACTAATTGGGTAATTGGGAGGCGCATTCCTCGTCAAGGACAAGATGGCAAAGGTGATACGGGAGGAGGGCAGGGAAGTGCTGGGTAGAGAAGGGCAGGGTGTGCGGCAAGGGCTCCACCCTCAGGCCTGTGTCCATGGACCTACATGAGAACAAGCACTCCTGTCTTCATGCCCAAATGTTGCATTTTCCAAGACCACTCTGGCCTGCCATGCCCCATTCTGTGCCCATACAAACCCTGAGACCCCAGCGGGCACACACACACAGGCAACTGGACATCGAGAAGAACACACTGGCAGAACACACCGAAAGATGCCGGCAGGCCATTGACGGCAGAAAGATTCAGACGCCAAGGGAAATCTGGCCAAGGACAGGAGGAGGAGCCCGGCTGCGGATCAGCCCGACTCCAGGGGAAGACCACCTTCCCACACCATCCCCCTCTGGCTCCCCATCCATCTGCTGAGAGCTACTGCTACCACTCAATACATCTTGCATTCATCCTCCAAGCCCACATGATCTGATTTTTTCAGTACGCTAGGGCAAGAACCCAGGATACAGAAAGCCCTCTGTCCTTGCGGTAAGGCAGAGGGTCTACCTGAGCTAAGCTGAAAGAGCGCACTGCAGCACACACCCACTGGGGCTCCAGGAGCTGTAAACACACAACCCTAGATGCTGCTGTGGGGTGGGAATCCATCCTCCCCGCGACCTGCCCGTCCGCATGCCCCCCTAGGGGTCTGAGCCGCGGGACACTGAAGAAGCGAGTCACGCCCCCACTGCATGCCCTGTGAGAGGGATGAGGGAACTCCTCCCCTTTTTTTCTTTTTTGAGACAGAGTCTCGCTCTGTCACCCAGGCTGGAGTGCAGTGGTACGATCTCGGCTCACTGCAAGCTCCGCCTCCCAGGTTCACACCATTCTCCTGCCTCAGCCTCCCGCGTAGCTCGGACTAAAGGCGCCCGCCACCACGCCTGGCTAATTATTTGTTGTCATAGTATTTTCAGTAGAGACGGGTTTTCACCGTGTTACCCAGGATGGTCTCTATCCCCTGACCTCGTGATCCGCCCGCCTCGGCCTCCCAAAGTGCTGGGATTACAAGCGTGAGCCACCGCGCCCGGCTGGAACTCCTCCCCTTTCAAAGGGTCCAAATGGATGGCCAACAATGTGCCATGGAACAAAGCTGAAGCACCTCAAGATTCCATACTTGTTCGTAACTGACATAATGCCCCATATGCCATAGGAAATGGACAGTATCAAGTGCACTCATGACATTTTAAATCCAATCACCACGCTCCTGTGCAGTGTGACTCCCTTGCTACTGCACTTCTAACGGCACACGCCGCCTCCTGAGAGCCGTCCGCAGCTTCAGACAGCTCTTGTGACTCCAAAGCTCTCCCTTTACAGAGCTGATGTCTGTGTAGCTTCTACCATCTGGTCTTACTCTATCCTTTAACACACAGAAAACATAAAAAGGAACATCACAAATAAAAACTAAAACCACGGTCTTGATTTATAACTATGGCACATTAAATGGTAGTTTAATGACTATTCATTTAAATAACTGCCTTATTAAATTAATGGTATCTGTTAAAGGCTCTAATAAAGTTGGAGCTAATGCTTTTTTCTTCCAATTTCCCTGAAGCAAGTAAGGTCTATTTCAATGACAATCTTAAAATAATGTTGAAGCTGATGTTGACATTTCTTCAACTTCTTCAAAGAGCTACCAAGGCATTCATCTTCTTTACTTTACCTACTTTGTTTCAAACCTTGCACAAGGTCAAGTCCTTAGGATGATGTGAGTGTAGGAAATGAGAGATCCAAAAAGGCTTCATCGCAAAGTCAAGCATTTAGTAGGACACTAGGCCCAATTTAAAAGGTTTCAGAGCCAGGCACAGTGGCTCACACCTGCAATCCCAGCACTTTGGAAGGCTGAGGCAGGCGGGTACCTGAGGTCAGGAGTTCAAGACCAGCCTGGCCAACGTGGTGAAACCCTATCTCTACTAAAAATACTAAAAATACAAAATTAGCTGGGCACGAGCCTGTAATCCCAGCTCCCAGCTACTCGGGAGGCTGAGGCAGGAAAATCATTTAAACCCGGGAGGCGGAGGCTGCAGTGAGCCAAGATCATGCCACTGCACTCCAGCCTGGGCAAAAAGAGCAAGACACCGCCTCAAAAAAAAAAAAAAAAAAAAAAAAAAAGTTGTTAGAATAGAGGTAAGAAAGTGACCAGACCATGAAACATGCTCAAGAACACACCAGTGGAGTCAATGACAAAGAACAGAAAGAGACTTTGTATTTGCTTCAAAGTCTGGCTGCTAGTGTATTTCGCCATTTGCCTTTTTAAAAAACTGCCTAAATGAAGATAGCTGAAAATTCAAATTAGGACTTGCATTCTAAAAATTCCAAACTCTGCCAATTGAAACAACTGACATCCTGGATAAATATAAAAGATAATTTTTAGGGGGACATTGTTGAAGAATCAGACAAGCACAAATTGAGGGACTTTCAACCAAATAACTGGGCCACTATCCTGCAAAACAGACCCACACCACAAATGATAAAGACAGAAACTGCTCCACGGTAAAGAACACTACAGAGGTCTGACAATAAATGCAGTGTATCATCCTGAACCAGAAACAAGACATGAATTGGACACTCACTAAATGTGAACGAAGTCTACAGATAATAGTATTGTAGCAACATTAATTTCCTTATTTTGGTAATTTTACTATGGTTATATAAGATGTTAACAACTGGGGAACCTGGGTGAAGGGTATACAGAAATTTTTTGCTTTTTAAAAAAATCTAGATTATTTCAAAATGAAAAGGTAAAAAAAAATGTAAGTATTAAAACATTAAATGAATAATGCATTGGCCAGATGGTAATAAAAGAAGGCATTGTTAGCCAGACGTGGTGGCTCACGCTTGTAATCCCAGCACTTTGGGAGGCCAAGGCAGGCGGATCACGAGGTCAGGAGATCGAGACCATCCTGGCCAATATGGTGAAACCCCGTCTCTACTAAAAATACACAAAGTAGCTGAATATGGTGGCGCGCGCCTCTAGTCCCAGCTGCTCGGGAGGCTGAAGCAGGAGCATCGCTTGAACCCAGGAGGCAGAGGTTGCAGTGAGCCGGGATCATGCCACCGCACTCCAGCCTGGGCAACAGAGCAAGACTCGGTCTGAGAAAAAGAAAAGAAAAGAAGGCACTGGCAAGATCAGCAAGGCCAAAACTGAAGTGAAGTAGTTGTTACAACTACTCCTGCTGCCCTGAGGATTTCTGCTGAATTTGGAAGTTTATGATGATATTTTAAAAGTAGTCACCCTCAGAGGAAGACGGGAAAATAATTCATAGTCATGAAAACTGTTAAATAAAAAGGAAAAAAATCAAGCATTTATCCTATCTACCTTATACAAACAATACCACTGAAGTGTCTTTTTTTTTTCTTTTTGAGGTAGAGTTTCACTCTTGTTGCCCAGGCTGGAGTAGCTGGGACGACAGGCACGCACCACCACGCTCGGCTAATTTTTTGTATTTTTAGTAGAGATGGGGTTTCACTGTGTTAGCCAGGATGGTCTCGATCTCCTGACCCCATGATCTGCCTGCCTTGGCCTCCCGAAGTGCTGGGATTACAGGCGTGAGCCACCGCGCCTGACCCAGAAAAATGTATTTTAAGAAAGAATACTATGAGTCCATAGTGATACCAAAACAAGCAAGTGTGTGGGAGGAGGGAGAGCGGTTCCTTACAAAATGTCAAGTACTACATGTGCTGGGATGTAAAATGTCACCACTGGGGCAGTGTTCATCAATGGATGGTAAACCCACACAAGTTCAAAGCCTCCTCTTCTAGATGATGTATTAATAGCAACAGGAAAATGCCCTTCTGAGACCTCGTGGGCACGTCAGCTAAGGGATCAACCAACCACCAGCAGGACCACCTGCTGTTATGCCTCCTGGGGAGAAGCAAGAATTCATCAGCCTAATCCATCACAAGCAAACAGACAAGGCCAGAGTTTGATACATTCTACAAGATACTGGCCTGGACTCTTCAAAAATTCAAAATAACAATACAAAGGGCAGCTCTCATAATGGCCTGGAAGCTCTATGCACATCCTGGGCTTGTCATCTGGGAGATTAATCAGACTGATTAAGTAGTGACCTCGCCATTTTGTTTGCAAATCCCTGAAAGTCACTGAAAAATCATCCTACTTAAAGACTTGAGCCACACTGAATATGTTTCTAGAAACGATGCAGGCTTTCCGAATGGTTTTCATCAACTCAGGCTTCTCAACCCTCTCCCTCCACTGCCCTGGTTTCAAAGGCTCCTAAAGAGACGGTCTCTTTGCAATGACCCATTCGTTACAATCTAATGTTGGGGATTCACTGGATAATCACAGCGAAGGCCCAGAAAGGGGAAATGAAAGTGACCTCGCCACCGACCCAGGCCCCATTCTTACCATCTATGTTTCTGTCATTCCCTGCCAGGGCTGCCTGCTTGTCTGTCTCAGATTCCGCCTCATTTTCATCCATGTTGTAGTCATCTTCTCCTCTCAGTTTCTGCTGGTTTCTCCCTGTATAATTAGCACATAAAACATAAGCTACATCGTTTCTGTCTTGATGTCACAGGAGTATCAGAGCACAGGTGCTGGGTGTTAGCCACACTTGCTCACCATCAGCTCTGTCGGCTGCCTCTCTGGAAATGGTAGGGACGCACGGGCTGGCTTCCGGGACAAACACGTGCATTATGTGTACTCCACCTGAACTCTGAATCTAGACACAGCATGGCCCTACACAAAAGGGTGCATTCTAGGCTGAACATGGAGAAACTAGCTAACAACTCAAATCTCAAGGTAAAAGAAAGGTGCCACTGTTTCAGGAAGGAACGGGTATCTGTAGTTAATGACAGCATCTCCTTAGAACGGAGAGAGGAAATGGAGCCGCCGCCGGGAGCCACGGGAGACCGTCCCTCACACTTACAGCGTGAGAGAACCCAACACTCTATTCAGCCCGGGAGGGGCAGCAGCCAGAGAAGATGAGGACAAAAGGCTTTCAAGAGACCTACTCAAAGGGTTTGACTTACGTATTTGAAATGTGTATGCAGGCGGTAAACAAAATCTTTTTTTTTTTTTTTTTTTTTTTTTGGGATGGAGTCTGGCTCTGTCGCCCAGCCTGGAGTGCACTGGCGCAATCTCGGCTCACTGCAAGCTCTGCCTCCCGGGTTCAAGTGATTCTCCTGCCTCAGCCTCCCGAGTGGCTGGGACTGCAGGCATGTGCTGCCATGCCCAGCTAATTTTTTAGTTTTAGTACAGATGGGGTTTCACCATGTTGGCCAGGATGGTCTCGATCTCCTGACCTTGTGACCTGCCCACCTCAGCCTCCCAAAGTGCTGGGATTACAGGTGTGAGCCACCATGCCTGGCCAAACAAAATCTTTTTTAAAAGCACACACCTAGAAAAGCAGCTCTAGTCTATTTCTCTGGCTCACTGCCTGGGGCGGAAACTGCACAGGCCTGCATGTTTCTTCAAATGAGGTCACCACACCTGCGTCTAGAAGCAGGCGCATCCCACAGGCACCGTGGCATCTCAGGCCCACCTTTTGTTACACTTTGTGACCAGCCGCTGAGGGGTCTGACGCTGGAGCGCCACAGGCTGAGCCAGCCGGTGGGATCTCCCTGCCTCACACACCATGAGTGTCTCCTTGCTGGGTGGGCACAGAACACAGGGACCCAGCAGGGATACTCAGGGGGAGGCTGACAAAATGCACTTTTTTTTTTTTTTTGAGACGGAGTCTCGCTCTCACCCAGGCTGGAGTGCAGTGGCCGGATCTCAGCTCACTGCAACCTCCGCCTCCCAGGTTCATGCCATTCTCCTGCCTCAGCCTCCCGAGTAGCTGGGACTATAGGCGCCCACCACGTCGCCTGGCTAGTTTTTTGTACTTTTTTGTAGAGACGGGGTTTCACCGTGTTAGCCAGGATGGTCTCGATCTCCTGACCTCGTGATCCGCCCGTCTCGGCCTCCCAAAGTGCTGGGATTACAGGCTTGAGCCACCGCGCCCGGCCCCAAAATGCACTTCTTTAACTGGAACTTGGGAGGACACGTTCTTCAGAACGACGATGAAGTGAAAATTAGATTTAAATGGAATCAGGGTAACTGGTGCAAATCAGTGTACTCTCCAACTTCTGTGACCTGGTCCACCCCAGAGCGCAGGTGTCATATCCTCAGAAGTGTTCCTGGCTCAGGCGGGAAGGACATTTTCCACATCTGAAGGGACTGAAATACATTCCGGAATAGTTGGTCGATCTCTGATTCCTACCCTTTATTTCTTTAAAAAGAAAAAAGTCAACCAAACCCAAAAGGATTCCCATGTCAAGTTTCCTCAATGTTCACATACGCACGAGCCTTCATCTACCCAATACCCCTTCCTTCCTTCAGTCATTCATTCACTAGGCACTGACTGTCTAAATGGCACCCGACACTGCACGACAGTGGAGATACAAAGATGGGCCATGCGGCCTGCCGGCCAGGAAGCGTCCCCTTGATGCTAAGCACCCAACTCCAGGCCGCCCACCTGCCAGGTCCCCTCGACTTCCTGCCGATACTGTGTCTAAAACCTCGAGTTCTGGAGCATATGCTGCTCTTCCTTCCTGCCTCCCTCTTGAAAACGAGTAAGAAACCTTCAAACGAAAAGGAACTGGCAAACTGTGGACTGTGTTTGGTCCAATTCAGGGTGCTCCGTGGGTGCTGGGAAGGAGATGGAGGTGGCTGGGTGTCTGGTGGAAGGGAGTCCACTGCGGCCCCCGAAGCTTCACACCCACCTTCCCTGGCAGCGTCCTGCTCCTCCTCCTGTCCATCGGGAATGACGAGCTGCTCTCGCTCGGGGCCCTCCACCTCCGGATTTTCCTGGCTCACTGACAGGGCAGCTGGCACCTGTGGGGTCTGGCCCAGTTCTCTGGCTCCCCCGAAGCCTCTTCCGTCCACAGGTCTGTCTTCCACCACCTGCTCCCGGCCTGGCTCCCGTGGCAGCCCCAGCCTGTCCCTCTGAGGCTCCTCCTCACTCACCACCTGGATCTCATTGATTTCCTCTGTGCACAGAACACAGTTAGCTGTGACCTCGCCAGCATGTGATTTAAAAAAAAAAAAAAAAAGAAAGAAAAACCTCATTCCACTCAATTCCCAGAAGCTTCCCAAGGAATGGGGGTGGGGTGGGCTGCACACAGGAGAACAACCAGGGAGCTCCTTTTGTGATCTCAGCCACCGACTGCAGGCCTCTCTGTGCCTGCAGCTCATCGTCAGAACCGCGACGAAGAGAAAAGTAGCTTACCAAAAAAAAAAAAAACAAAAAAAACCTGGACTGAATTATGTTGACAAGGTACAAAGGGAAGAGGGTGTCCTGTGGAGTGACCCAATCGTCTTGTCTGCTGGAGACAAACACTTGGGAGCCAGGGCAGGCAGGCCCGCCCGGGGCTTTGCTCATGGACAGCAGCCTCCTGGTTCAGTGTCTGCGGCTCAGCCTCCTCCCCCGAGTCCCACAGGCCTACCCATGTGCTGCATAAAGGTGCAGCCTGGGCCTTTGTCTACACAGCTGCCGAAGGACAAGGCACTTCGTTTAGAGGAGGGGACATCAGTCAGACAGACAAGAAGCCCCAATGCCCCAATTCCAGGTGCCCAGAGAGACACACCCAGAGAGACACAGTCCCGCGGCTGGGATCACTGACGGCCTCAGCAGCTCGCTGGGACTGCTTCCTCGACAGGGCTCTGGAGAGCAGGGAACACGGCAACTGCTGGGCTCTGCTTACCTTTCTCAACTTGTTTCTTTGAATCCAAAACCACTTCGGAACTGGGGGCTGGAGTCTGGAACTTGCTGTTACCGGGCACGTTTCCTTTCCCTTGTGGCACCTCTGCACGTGGCAGGCCTGCTGCCTGCAGCCTGGGCTGAGGCTCGTTGAGGGCTTGAAGCTGAAACAGAAGCACAGGACAGAAAGCCAGGGCAGGGTTCTGTGAGCAGAAGCCGCACAAGAATGCCACCAATCCCACCACCACATCCTTCCGACCAAGACCCTGAGAAACGCCACAGTCTACTCTGGTCACGCCCTGGTCATGTGACGTAAATCAGAAGACAAGAGGTTGAGTCAAGGTCTCCCAGAAAGTACTGTCAATACGGAATAAAACTGGGCAGAGATTCTGCTGAGAGGAAGCATTTATAGAATCATAAAATACCTAGGCGGAAGATCAATGAAAAAGAAGACATGAACAACACAAATGCTGATTGACAGAACAAACATCTCCAGAACCCTCAGCCCAGCAAGGGGAAATGCACCTGCTTCTCAGGTACACACGGAATATTTTCCGGGATGAACAAATGGCAGACCACAAAGCAAGCCTCCATACACTTAAATAACTAAAATCACACAAAGTGAATTGTCTAATAGCAATGGAATGGATTATAAATCAAAACAGAATGAAACTTGTCACATTTGCAAATATTTGGAAATTAAACCACACACTCCTAAATCACCAGTGAGTTCAACAATAAACCACAAGGCAAATTAGAAAATGCTTGGACAGCCAGGCGCAGTGGCTCACGCCTGCAATCCCAGCACTCTGGGAGGCTGAGGCAGGCGGATCACCAGAGGTCAGAAGTTTGAGACCAGACTGGCTAACATGGTGAAACCCCATCTCTACTAAAAATACAAAAATTAGCTGGGCGTCATGGCGGGCGCCTGTGATTCCAGCTACTTGGTAGGCTGAGGCAGGAACACTGCTTGAACCCGGGAGGTGGAGGTTGTAGTGAGCAGAGATCATGGCACTTGCACTCCAGCCTGGGCAACAGAGCGAGACTCTGCCTCAAAAAAAAAAAAGAAAATGCTTTGACACAAAACAAAAACACAGCATACGAAAACTTACGGGAAGCAGCTCCAGGAGTGCTTAGGAGGAACGTAAGACTTCCAGTTTTCAGTTCCTCACGTGAGAAGCTTAGAAGTCACCACTTAGTCCTAACAACAAGTAAAAAGCTAAACAGACTGAAAAGTTATCAGCTCTTCTTGGATCCACAGGAGAGGTGAGGACAGAGTGTAAATCACTGTCCTTAAGCCTGGAGACAGAGTCCAATACGGTGAGCCCCGGCTCACCAGGACAGGCTCGGGCAGACGCCACCGAGGGAACCAGTGCTGGGGTAGGAGAGCCCAGTCATGTATGAACTGTTTAAGGCTCAGTGTGGATGAGTCTGAGAGTTAAAAACCTGCCCCAGCTGGGTGTGGTGGCTCATGCCTGTAATTCCAGTACTTTGGGAGGCTGAGACGGGCTGATCACCTGAGGTCGGGAGTTCGAGACCAGCCTGACCAACATGGAGAAACCCGAGATCTACTAAAAATACAAAATTAGTCAGGTGTGGCAGTGCATGCCTGTAATCCCAGCTACTCAGGAGACTGAGGCAGGAGAATCACTTGAACCCAGGAGGCAGAGGTTGCAGTGAGCCGAGATTGCGCCACTGCACTCCAGCCTGGGTGACAAGAGCGAAACTCCAACTCAAAAAGAAAGAAAGAAAAAAAAGTAAAAAACCTGCCCCAGTCGTAAGGGGCTCCCATACTTATGAGTTTTACCCTAGGAGCTCAACCAGGCTCTCAGTAAATATTAGAGAAAAATTGGCTTGTGCCTCCAGCAGTGTGGCGGGGAAAGGAACCACTCTGCAACAGGCCACAGAGCTCTGTTCTCCTTAACCAGGCTGGCCCGCAGGAGGAGTGTATTACCCAGAGCCCCTGCTGGGATATTATCCGAGCCTAACTGACCTGGGGGAATGAAACACCCAACTCCAGTGAGCTCTAGACTTCCACATGGGAGAAGGAAGCTACTCAACTCCAGCCCACTCTAGCCACTCTGTCCCACTGGGGTAGGGAGTGGGTCCTGAGCAGCACAGGGGACATACACAGCCAAGGGACTCAGGCTCACTGGAAACCCTCATACTTACAGCACACTGATTTTTGACAAAGGTGCCAAGACAGTTCAGTGGGGGAAAAGCAGTCTTTCTTTCAACAAGTGATACTGAGACAACTTGATATCCACACACACACACAAGAATGAAGCAGGAGCCCTACCTCACACCATATGCAAGAATTAAATTAACTGAAAATGAATCACAGGCCTAGATGTAAGAACTCAGAATGATAAAACTCTGAGAAGAAAATGCAACAGGAAATCTTCAAGATCTCGGGTCAAAGTGTTCCTAGATACAGCACCAAGAACACACAACAAAAGAAAAAACAAATACAATGGATTTTGTCAAAATTAAGAACTTCTGTGCTTCAACTAAACACCAGCAAGAAAGTGAAAAACCCCACAGAATTGAAAAAAAAAAACAACTTGCAAATCATATATCCATTATATCTTTAGTAAAATAGATTCTAAAAACTCTTACAACTCAAAAATAACTCAATTAAAAAATGAGCAAGGGACCTGAATAGACATTTCTCCAAAGAAGATACACAAATGGCCAGTGAAGCATGTGAAAAGATGCTCGGTATCATTAGGGATATCATAGTTATTAGGGAAATGCAAACCCAAACGACAATAAGCTACCACTCCACACCTGCTAGGAAGGGTATCATGAAAAAGGTAGTATCAAGAGCTGGCAAGGATGTGAAAAACTGGAGCCCTCATAAACTACTGGTGGGAGTGGAAAATGGTACGGCCACTTTGGAAGAAGTCTGGGAGTTTCTCAATAGGTTAAATATAGATTTTATCATATAACCCAGCAGCTCTACTCCTAGGTAATATCCAAGAGATATGAAAACATATGACCACACAAAAGCTTCATGTTCATTCGGCATTATTCATAATAGCCAAAACGTGGAAACACTCCAAATGCCCATCAACTGACGACGAATAAACAACATGTGGTCCATCCACAGGATGGATTAATCAGCCACTGAAGGGAACGCAGTACTGATGCATGCTGCAACCCTGATGAGCCCTGAAGCATTTATACTCAGTCAAAGCAGCCAGACAGGCCAGGTGCTGTGGCTCACGCCTGTAATCCCATCACTTTAGGAGGCCGAGGTGGGCGGATCACTTGAGGTCAGGCGTTCGAGACCAGCCTAGCCAACATGATGAAACCCCATCTCTACTAAAAATACAAACATTAGCCAGGCCTGGTGGTGGGTGCCTGTAACCCCAGCTACTCGGGAGGCTGAGGCAGGAGAATCGCTTGAACCTGGGAGGCAGAGGTTGCAGTGAGCCGAGATCACGCCACTGCACTGCAGCCTGGGCAAGAGAGCGAGATGCCCTCTCAAAAAAAAGCCAGACACAAAAGGCCACACATATATGATTCTATTGACAGGAAATTGTCCAGATGAGGCAAATCAAGAGACACAAAGTAAATTAGCAGTTGGCTGTCTACGGTTGTGAGGACTGAAGGTAAAAGAAGAGAGAACTAAGGGATATAGGGTTTCTTTTGTGTCAATAAAAATGTTCTGAAATTGACTGTGGTGATGGCTGCATAATTCTGTGAATACACCCAGAACCCATGAATTGTAAATTTTCTATGAATCATAGGGAATGCAAATTATATCTTAATAAAGCTGCTATATTTTTTTAAAAACCAACCAAAGATCACCCAGAAGGCTTCAAGCAGCAGCTTCGTGGGCTGTGCTCTGCACAGGAGGCGGAATGAGAGCACGAGACATGGAGTCGGCCAGACCTGAAGTCTCGATGGGCTCTACCACTGACCAGGTGGTGTGACGCTGGCCACAGAACTTAACCCCTCCCATGGGCCTGGGGTCCTCAAATCAGGAAAACAGCAACTCTCTCCCAGGCTGGCTGCAGGCTTTAAATACGATAATTCCCGTAAAGCCCTGAGCTTGGGAAGTGGGACTGGAGGCCAGCACCCTTGGTTAGGGTCCGGTCATCCCAGGACCAGGTTCTGCTTTGTTGTATCTCAGGGAGCCAAGCCCACAAGCGAGGGCAGAGTCTAGAGAAAGCCAGGCGGCACACAAAAGAAACAAAATGTTTCAAGATAGGGGTACCTTCTAGAAACTCTTGGCAAAAATTCCCCAGTTACCTGCTGTCTCTGGTCGTTGTTTTCACTCAGGTCTCTGGAAGCTACAGCTTCATTCCCCTTCTTGGTGACCTCTTCTATTCGCTCCTCACACTGTTCCTTCACCTCCTTCATCTGACTGATGCACTGGCTCCTTTGGTGAGAGAAAGCAAAGGAAGGGCCTGATGTCTGTGGCTGTGTCTCTGCTGGATGGTGACATCCACTTCCATAAGAGACACAGACCCTCTTCAGGCGCTTCATCTGAAGAGGGCACTTAAGACAGGGCAACATGTGTGTGTTCAACGATTAAATGACCAAAAGAAACACACTAAAAAGAATCATCCCATTGTTCTAAAACAGTGAACTTTACTGATTAGGAAAAAAAATTTTTTTAACAATCTGTAGAATAAAAACATACATACATGTATTGGTCTTTGTCCCTGGCTACTGCCACAGAGCTCTTAAAACCCGTGGAAGTTCCTGAGGGGGTATCTGGCCAGTCACAACAAGCCCCTCTGGACCAGACTGGAGTTTATACTAATGAGGGGGTCTTGGGAGTGGGGAAGGATGGGCGTCAGATCGTTTCAGGACAGAGGCTGACTGTCAGAAGAACCAGCCACATGACTGGAAAGTTGGAACTTTCAGCTCCACCTCCTCCGGGGAGGGGAGAAGGACTGGAGATTGAGTTCAACCCCGTGGCCGACAGTTTTATCAATCATGCTACATAAAAGACTGAGACAAACTCCGGACCACAGGGCTTAGGGAGCTTTCGGGCTGGGGAACATCACGATGCACTGGATGGGAATGGCTGACTCCACGGGGCGGCCGCTCCTGTCTCCCCCATGGCGCCAGCCCTCACCTTAGGACTCTACCACTGGGCTGTTGTGTAAAAGTCAAAACAGCTTTCCTGAATTCCGTGACAGTCATTCTGGTAAATTATCAAACCTGAGGGGGTAATGGGTAATCCTAAAGCTGTGCCAGCCAGGCAGAAGTGAGGGTGGCTGGGGGACACGTCGGACTTGTGGCTGGCATCTGAAGTGGGAGCAGGCGTGTGGGGTGGAGCCCCTTAACCCAGGGTCTGTGCTAAGTGGGTAGTATCAAAACTTGAACTGGAGGACGCTCCGCTGAATTGTTGTTGCATTGCTTCAGCTTTCTGCCTGGAATTTATTTTAAGAGTATTTCGACAAGTGCCAGAGCTATGAAGTAATTAAGAGAATTACCCACTCATTTTACAAATAAGAATGCTAGGGGCTGACATGGTTGTCTGGCACGGACCGGGGTCAGAGACAGGCGGAAACTGAAGCCGGACTCCAGGGCTCTTTCCTGCTGTGCTCTCTCCACCACACAGCTCGCCTTTTCTGAGTCGCAGGCATTTCAGAGTCAAATGTGAGTGAGTACCACATTCAACCTCTGACTCTTGGAATATACCCTTCAGTTCAAAGCACCGTGGGGTCTCAATGTACCACACACAGAGAAGAGTACCAGGTGCTGCGGAAATAATGCAGCGCAGAGTTCCTGACCTGGGACAGCTGAGAGATCAGGTGAAAATTTCATTTAAATACAATGCTCACAAACATACCAGCCACAGGTGGTAGACTAGTGCACAGGAGCCGAGAGAGAGCGAACAAAAAGCTGTCTGTATACTGTAGAACTGAATGAGCAGGTCATTTGCTATCCCTGGACCTTTAAACCTGCAAAAGGGAAGTACTGGTCGGCCCTGCTCCCAGCCCTGCTAAAATCAAGTACAAAGAGCCTTTATCTCCCAGCCTTGCAGATGAAGTGCGGCTTTCCACGTTCCAGCTTGAGAGCCAGGAGCCGACCTCCCTCCATCCTCAATTCTGAGGCAAAGGTCATGCAGATTGTGACAGTGTTGCTTCCTGAAGATTCAGGTTGGCTTTTCCTTACATGTAAGTGGCAAATATTCCAGCACTAACTGGAGCTAAATTGGAGAGAAATACAGGACTTGGCGCCCAGTGATTATTCTAGCTGGGGCAGCTGATGGCCAGAGTACCACTGATGGATGTGTTCACTACAAGGACCTATCAGGGCCGGTGATTCCATCACCCGGGGCACCGACCGCCACTGTATGACTTCACATTCCAGTATCAGCACTGGAAACTCTCTCCTCAGAGCAGGGAGATGAGATGGCGAGTGGTTCATCTCATGTGCTGACTCCAGGTGCTTCAGGGAGAAAGAACACACGATTTTCAGGTGGAGAGCAGTGATTGCTTAGTGATGTCTGCCACAGGTGTAGGAGAATAAAAAGTGGGATGTGTGCTGGCTGATTCAAACAGAAAGAACGCTAAGAACACTACCTTGTACATCAGGAAACCTGGCCTTTCCATCAGCTTTTGTGTTCCTGGCACTGCCTTCTATAGAAGGATTAGACCAGACAGGATGTTTTAAGGGAGGGTGTGCAGAATTAAGGGAGGGCCCGAGGAATTCGCACAAATTGCACACTTTAGGCAGGTGTCCATTTATAAGTTTGCTGACAAAGTGTTCCTACTTTTTCTCAGATTCTCTCAAAGGGCCTATAATCCAAAGAAAGTTCAGAATAGCTCTTTTTTGCTTCCAACACTCCACGAACATTATCCCTGGGAAGCATCGCATATCTGGTACAGGGCCTTGGGCACAAGTAGTGAAACAGACACAGCCAGAAAGAGCTTTCAATCTAGGTATCAACCTGCCAGGAGCAAAAGGAGTACATCCTACAAGTGTCTCCAGCCCAGCTCAGAGGCGTCCACCCATCGCCTGGGCCCAAGCTCTCCTACATGGGGAGCAGAGATTCCTTGTCACTGGGCTCTGATTTCCAGCTGGGTCAAAACCTTCTGGGGCAACATTTATCAAGTGAGGCCATTTATGGCTTTTTATGTTTCAATCTATATGAGGGAAATATTTGCATTAAGGTGTCTTTAAGGATGAATAATAAGACTGAGGTACTTCATTTCTGTCTAAATGCAATTCTTTAATTATCAGCCTAACTCAAGGTTTCTCAACCTGAGCACTGTATATGTTTTAGGCCAGATAAAACGTGGCTGTGGGAAGCTGTCTTGTGGATTATAGGATGTTTAGCAGTGTGCCTAGTTTCTACCCACTAGATGCCAGCAGCAGCCTCCTTGTAAGCCATGACAGACAAAAATGTCTCCAAACATTGCCAAAGGCCTATTGGGACAAGACTGCCCCGACATGAGAACCACTGGCATAGCTGAATAAGGTTCCACACACATGAGTGACAATCACACTTCCCTTCTATTGACTGGCTGCTCACGTCTCTACAGAGACATATACTTGGGCTTCATGTTTTCAGTTGTACATGGTTATAAAGTTAGTAGGAAGATATTATGGCAGGTGGACCATGTTTTGGAGGAACATGGAAATCCCCAAGAACACAATGAATGTGAGACAACTGATTCTCCCAGGTTGCTGGTGACCATGCAGACGGCTCAAATCCTTTCAGAATGCAATTTGACAATTCACACCTAGCAACAGGCTAAACTACAGATGAGCCTTATAGAAGGAAATAATCCAAAATAGTAATTTTTAAAAGACAGGAGCTATATGGACATTTTAAATATAATCCAAGTAATACAATTTTTTAAATTTAAAAATTAAAAAATAAGAGGCTAGCCGGGCGCAGTAGCTCACACCTGTAATCCCAGCACTTTGAGAGGCCAAGGCGAATGGATCACTTGAGGTTAGGCGTTTGAGACCAGCCTGGCCAACATGGTGAAACCCATCTCTACTAAAAATACAAAAATTAACCAGGTGTGGTGGTGCATGCCTGTAAACCCAGCTACTCAGGAAACTGAGGCAGGAGAATCACTTGAACCCAGGAGGCAGAGGTTGCAGTGAGGCGAGATTGCGCCACTGCACTCCAGCCTGGGAAACCAGAGCTTCGTTACTCCATCTCCAATAAATAAATAAATAAATAAAAAGAGCCTATAGCTAATGTGTTGTCATTATTTAGGAGAAAAATTATGGCAACAGATATTTTTATCCTTAAAATCCCTTTTCATCATTGCATATCTGCCTAATTTTACTTTTAAAACTAAAATTTTTGTGGCCGGGTGCGGTGGCTCACACCTGTAATCCCAGCACTTTGGGAGGCCGAGGCGGGCAGATCATGAGGTCAGGAGTTTGAGACCAGCCTGACCAATGACAGGGTTTTAGTAGAAACCCCGGGTGTTGTGGCAGACACCTGTAATCCCAGCTACTCAGCAGGCTGAGGCAGAAGAATTGCTTGAATCTGGGAGGTGGAGGTTGCAGTGAGCCGAGATCACACCACTGCACTCCACCCAGCCTGGGGAACAGAGCGAGACTCCATCTCAAAGAAAAAAAAAAAAAGAATACACACACACACACACACACATATATACATAATACACGTAAGTAAAAGAATGATGAAATTTTTTTGATGAGGCAATTAAGTAAACATTCGTGTGAACTTGGGCATGGACTGGATAGAGTTAAGTCAAAGGGAAAAGGGCAGGCATGAGGGCTGGGCTGTGGGTGGCTGGTTCTCTCTGAATCCCAAACTTCCTACACATTAGCTGTATTGTTTTTATGAGGAAAAAAAGTGGAAAAAATAAACACAACCTTATCCTGTGACCTGTAAACTGGTTTTTACTATCTTCCCACGGGGCTTAGCTCACTTTTCAATAGTTTAATATTGCTTGGCTTTGATTATAAAAGTATTCCATTCTCACTGTACTTAATGCAAAAATTCGGAAAATCACTGAAAATTCTTAAAAAAAAAAAAAAAAATGCCCACAACGTCATCACCAGGCAATAAACTATTACTATATCAGTATTTTGCCAAAATGGCTTTTAGTCAATGAATCTGATTTAGCTCACGTGGGCACTTGTGAAACACATTTTTAATGCGTTAGGTTGTTGACTTGACCAGTACACCTGTGCCTGACAGAGTTTTAAGCTACATTTTAAGGCATGCTGAGAAATTTGGTTCCTGCTGAGAGCTGGCCTCGTTGTGCGTTTGTGTAGCACATGAATCCGAGAGGGGCCCGCGGGCCCGTGCCTTTCTCAGAGTCCTGCATGGAGCAGAAGGTGCGTGCTCTATCAGAGGTTATGCCTCCATCCGCCACCCTCAGCTTAACCCCCCACCCTCCGGTGGCGTGCACCCTGCACTGTGGCACGCACTCTGAGGTGCACTTACAGGTCGTAGGAGAACTTCCTCTCCAGGTTGGTCTGGTTCTTCTGAAACTGGAGGACATCCTGCTGCAGCCTGCCGTAATTCCTCTGCAGGGTCTTTAACTGGTCTACACCAAGGCGACAAGGAATTGCACAGGTCACTGGCACAATAATGTCATGCATTCATTCAAAATATGACAGAGGCAGACTCACATATCAGACTATAAAGGGCAAGGACAGATCACGACAAAGGAGGGGACAGACAAAAAGCTGAAAACACAGCCCCTCCTCAGAGTCACTACACCCCAGCTGTGGAGAGAGCTCTGGAAGAGCAGCAACCCGAAAGAACCTGCGTCTGGATCCTTTTCCAAATGTCTCTCTTAAATCTCCTTTTTGGCCGCTAGCCTTTAACATATTATTGGAAGCTTCTATGTGCCTGTCTCTTTCGTAGACATCATAAGCCCCGAGATGTCCCCAAAGGTCACACATACCACCCTGCCCTCATCCCCAGTCGACTCATCCTTCCATCTGTAAAACACTGACTTTTGATGTTTGGTCAGATAAGCAGCCACTCCTGCTGACACCCCGCCCTCGGCCACCAGGCTACCCGCCAGCATCCTCCCCCCAGTCATTTATGCACAGCCAAGCCACTCTCCAAGGCCCTGTGCCCATTTAATCACCCAACACTCTCATCAGGGAAACAGCAGCTTTAAGGAAATTAATCAGCACCACCCTGCTGCCCTGATGACTCGGCTCACAAAAGAGCCCTGGTGGGCAAAGGGCCGAAATTGGGGCAGAGGGGAGGGCAGCCACCAGGGGGATACCAGAGTGGACAGCAGCAGCAGCCAGGCCCGGACACAGCCGCGACACACAGGCCAGGACAGATGTAGGCATCCCCGAGGTGTGCCCTCACAACGCTAGACCTACCACAGTCTCAGGTGGAAAATGAAGTGAAATAAAACAGGATTCTGTGAATTATGACACACACAACACGGACTCATCCCAAAAGCCTGCACGTGACACCGGCAAGAGACAAAGCTGTGGCGAAGAGAACAGCTGGGTGGGAGCTGGGCCCAGAGAGAGACGGGACTGGTGACTCTGGCATGGGTGAGGGGTCCTGGAGTGGCGGGCAGGTGCCGTGTTGACTGCAGTGGTGATCCGCGAGACTCTGTTAGGACTTACCCAACTGGGGTAACATATACTGAGGCCATCTGTATGCATGCGTCCAATTATTATTCGTTTTAAATTATACTTTAAATTCTAGGGTACATGGGCACAACGTGCAGGCTACATATGTATACATGTGCCACGTTGGTGTGCTGCACCCATTAACTCGTCATTTACAATAGGTATTTCTCTTAATGCTATCCCTCTCCCCCTCCCCCTCCCCCACGACAGACCCCAGTGTGATGTTCCCCACCCTGTGCCCAAGTGTTCTCATTGTTCAATTCCCACCTATGAGTGAGAATATGCAGTATTTGGTTGTCTGTCCTCGTGACAGTTTGCTCAGAATGATGGTTTCCAGCTTCATCCATGTCCCTACAAAGGACATGAACTCATTCTTTTTTATGGCTGCACAGTATTCCATGGTGCATATATGCCACATTTTCTTAATCTAGTCTATTATTGATGGACATCTGGGTTGATTCCAAGTCTCTGCTATTGTGACTAGTGCCACAATAAACATATGTGTGCATGTGTCTTTACAGTAGCATGATTTATAATCCTCTGGGTATATACCCAGTAATGGGATCGCTGGGTCAAATGGTATTTCTAGTTTTAGATCCTTGAGGAATCACCACACTGTCTTCCACGATGGTTGAACTACTTTACAGTCCCACCAACAGTGTAGAAGTGTTCCTATTTCTCCACATCCTCTCCAGCACCTGTTGTTTCCTGACTTTTTACTGATCGCCATTCTAACTGCTGTGAGATGGTATCTCATTGTTTTTGATTTGCATTTTTCCGATGACCAGTGATGATGAGCATTTTTTCATGTGTCTATTGGCTGCATAAAATGTCTTCTTTTGAGAAGTAGACACTTCAAATCCTTTGCCCACTTTCTGACGTCCTTTGCCCACTTTTTGACGGGATTGTTTGATTTTTGTCTTCTAAATTTAAGTTCTTTGTAAGTTCTGGATATTAGCTGTTTGTCAGTTGGGTAGATTGCAAAGCTTTTCTCCCATTCTGCAGGTTGCCTGTTCACTCTGATGGTAGTTTCTTTTGCTGTGCAGAAGCTCTTTAGTTTAATTAGATCCCATTTGCCTATTTTGGCTTTTGCTGCCATTGCTTTTGGTGTTTTAGTCATGAAGTCCTTGCCCATGCCTACGTCCTGAATGGAACTGCCTAGGTTTTCTTCTAGGGTTTTTATGGCTTTAGGTCTAACATTTAAGTCTTTAATCCATCTTGAATTAAGTTTTGTACAAGATGTAAAGAAGGGATCCAGTTTCAGCTTTCTACATATGGCTAGCCAGTTTTCCCAGCACCATTTATTAAATAGGGAATCCTTTTCCCATTTCCTGTTTTTGTCAGGTTTGTCAAAGATCAGATGGCTGTAGATATGTGGTATTATTTCCAAGGGCTCTATTCTGTTCCATTGGTCTATACCTCTGTTTTGGTACTAGTACCATGTTGTTTTGGTTACTGTAGCCTTGTAGTATAGTTTGAAGTCAGGTAGCATTAATGCCTCCAGCTTTGTTCTTTTGGCTTAGGATTGACTTGGCAATGCAGGCTTTTTGGTTCCATATAAACTTTAAAGTAGTTTTTTCCAATTCTGTGAAGAAAGTCATTGGTAGCTTGATGGGGATGGCATTCAATCTATAAATTACCTTGGGCAGTATAGCCATTTTCACGATATTGATTCTTCCTATCCATGAGCATGGAAGGTTCTTCCATTTGTTTGTGTCCTCTTTTATCTCGCTGAGCAGTGGTTTATAGTTCTTGAAGAGGTCCTCCACATTCCTTGTAAGTTAGATTCCTAGGTATTTTATTCTCGTTGAAACAATTGTGAATGGGAGCTCACTCATGATTTAGGCTCTCTGTTACTGGTGTATAGGAATGCTTATGGTTTTTGCACATTGATTTTGTATCCTGAGACTTTGCTGAAGTTGCTTATCAGCTTAAGGAGATTTTAGGCTGAGATGATGGGGTTTTATAAATATACAATCATGTCATCTGCAAACAGGGACAATTTGACTTCCTCTTTTCCTAACTGAATACCCTTTATTTCTTTCTCCTGCCTGACTGCCCTGGCCAGAACTTCCAACACTATGTTGAATAGGAATGGTGAGAGAGGGCATCCCTGTCTTGTGCCAGCTTTCAAAGGGAATGCTTCCAGTTTTTGCCCATTCACTATGATATTGGCTGTGGGTTTGTCATAAATAGCTCTTATTATTTTGAGATAGGTCCCATCAATACCTAGTTTATTGAGAGTTTTTGGCATGAAAGGCGGTGGAATTCTGTCAAAGGTCTTTTCTGCATCTATTGAGATAATCATGTGGTTCTTGTCTTTGGTTCTGTTTATATGCTGGATTACGTTTATTGATTTGCGAATGTTGAACCAGCCTTGCATTCCAGGGATGAAGCCAACTTGATCGTGGTGGATAAGCTTTTTGATGTGCTGCTGGATTCGGTTTGCCAGTACTTTATTGAGGATTTTTGCATCGATGTTCATCAGGGATATTGGTCTAAAATTCCCTTTTTTTGTTGTATCTGTCAGGCTTTGGTATCAGGATGATGCTGGCCTCATAAAATGAGTTAGGGAGGAGCCCCTCTTTTTCAATTGATTGGAATAATTTCAGAAGGAATGGTACCAGCTCCTCTGTGTACCTCTGGTAGAATTCGGCTGTGAATCCATCTGGTCCTGGACTTTTTTTGGTTGGTAGGCTATTTATCATTGTCTCAATTCCAGAACCTGTTATTGGTCTATTTATTCAGAGATTCAGCTTCTTCCTGGTTTAGTCTTAGGAGGGTGTTTGTGTTCAGCAATTTATCCATTTCTTCTAGATTTTCTAGTTTATTTGGGTAGAGGTGTTTATAATATTCTCTGATGGTAGTTTGTATTTCTGTGGGGTCGGTGGTGATATCCCCTTTATCATTTTTTATTGCATCTATTTGATTCATCTCTCTTTTCTTCTTTATTAGTCTTGCTAGCAGTCTATCAATTTTGTTGATCTCTTCAAAAAACCAGCTCCTGGATGCATTGATTTTTTGAAGGGTTTTTTGTGTCTCTATCCCCTTCAGTTCTGCTCTAATCTTAGCTATTTTTTGCCTTCTGCTAGCTTTTGAATGTGTTTGCTCTTGCTTCTCTAGTTCTTTTAACTGTGATGTTAGGGTGTCAATTTTAGATCTTTCCTGCTTTCCCCTGTGGGCATTTAGTGCTATAAATTTCCCTCTAAACACTGCTTTAATTGTGTCCCAGAGATTCTGGTATGTTGTGTCTTTATTCTCATTGGTTTCAAAGAACATCTTTATTTCTGCTTTCATTTCGTTATGTACCCAGCAGTCATTCAGGAGTAGGTTGTTCAGTTTCCTTGTAGTTGAGCGGTTTTGATTTTCTTAGTCCTGAGTTCTAGTTTGATTACACTGTGGTCTGAGAGACAGTTTGTTATAATTTCTGTTCTTTTACATTTGCAGAGGTGTGCTTTACTTCCAACTATGTGGTCCATTTTGGAATAAGTGTGATGTGGTGCTGAGAAGAACATATATTCTGTTGATTTGGGGTGGAGAGTTCTATAGATGTCTATTAGGTCCGCTTGGTGCAGAGCTGAGTTCAATTCCTGGATATCCTTGTTAACTTTCCATCTCGTTGATCTGTCTAATGTTGACAGTGGGTGTTAAAGTCTCCCATTATTATTGTGTGGGCGTCTAAGTCTCTTTGTAAGTCTCTAAGGACTTGCTTTATGAATCTTGGGCATGCACCCAATTATTTAAAATGCAAACTAGTCTACATGGCAGACCAGAGGCTGCCTGAGGAAAACGGATCACCATGGCACACAAACAAACGTTTGGGGGTGATGAATATGTTTCCTGTGCTGACTTTGGTGGAGTTACTCGACACGTATGCTCTATCAAAACTGCTGTCCAACTGAACCTTTACGTGATACCTCCTACCCTCACCCCCGCAGCCAGGCAGCCTTTTCAACTCTGTGTAACCCTATGTTTCCCCCAAACACATTTCACAAAGTGACCCCTTTTCACATAAGACTAATATTCTTAGAACCTGACTTAGAACTAGAACTCTAAACCAGCAACGATCAAAAAACTATAATGCAAGTTGTATAGGGAATTTTTAACTTCCCAGTAACCACACTTTTAGAGTAAAAATTACTCAACCCAACAGATGATTTAGCCCAATAGCATGTACCGTGCTGACCCTCCTGTCACAGAGAAAGGAGGAGCCCACCCCCCGAAAAAGGACAGCACCCCATTTCCCGCCCCGTGGCTGCTCCAGAAGGACTCAAAGGAAAACCAATCCCCAGCTGCCAAGTTGAGTCACAGCAGCAAAGAGGGGGAACTAAATTGTGCTGGACAGTTTTTCTTTCTTTTTTTTTTTTTTTTTTTGAGACAGAGTCTCGCTCTGTCGCCCGGGCTGGAGTGCAGTGGCCGGATCTCAGCTCACTGCAAGCTCCGCCTCCCGGGTTTATGCCATTTTCCTGCCTCAGCCTCCCGAGTAGCTGGGACTACAGGCGCCCGCAACCTCGCCCGGCTAGTTTTTTGTATTTTTTTAAGTAGAGACGGGGTTTCACCGTGTTAGCCAGGATGGTCTCGATCTCCTGACCTCGTGATCCGCCCGTCTCGGCCTCCTAAAGTGCTGGGATTATAGGCTTGAGCCACCGCGCCCGGCCACTGGACAGTTTTTCTAAGTTTCATGCAATCTAAATTCAGCATGACCCAATTCACAGGTCACATGTATACCATGTGTATACGTAACAGAGCATGTGCCTATGCATGTGCCTATCGTAAGTACTATTTCTATTTCTCAACACATTCATGAGTGACATTCTGAACTCTTCTGTATCTAACAGCTTGCAATGTATTTGGCAATATTGTTTTAAAAGGAAAAGTCTCTTAATGAGATACAGTTAGGCAAAAAGAATAAAGATTGCTCAATGACTCATGACACTATCTGCCATGAGATTATCATGGAGACCCACCTGGGCCTAGAGAAGGATGAGAGAAATAAGAGCTTCCTCCTACAAGGCCAGTGCCTGGCGTGGAGGAGCGAGCAGAACTTACCTTGCAGCACTCGGATGAGCCTCTCGCCTGTGGTGATGTTATTCACCAAAACCGCCTGCAAGGAAGATAAACACACATGAAACACCCAAAAAAACACCTCAGCCTGACAGCCAGATGCGATGGAAACCAACGATGGGGCCGCCCTCCCCAACCCAGTGCCGCTGGCGCTCAGTGCTTGGCCTGGACCCTCCCATGTCTGCTGCTGAAAAGGAACAGCCGGACCTAGAGATCAGCTCCCCACCGCCGCCTCTGGACCCCAGCAAAAGCCAGCGGGTCCGGACTCCACTCCAGCCCAGGAAACACAGCTCCTCCAGGAAAGGGCCAACCAGGCCCTGCTTCCTCCTGCCCAACACAGCAGAGGTTCTGGGCACCCAGAGGACCAATCAGCAACCTCACACCGCACCACACTCCACACCAAAACACACCACGACACACCACACCAAACCACACCACACACACACACCACACCACACAGACACACCTCACACCACTCCACACCAAACCACACCACGGCACACACCACACACACATCAAATCACACCACACACACCAGACCACACACACACACCAAACCACACCACGACACACCACCATCAAACCACACCACACACACACACCACACAC
>NC_045447.1:99787149-99788288 GCF_002776525.5 Piliocolobus tephrosceles
CACACACACAAAACCACAGCACACCATACACCACCACACACACCACATACCACTTCACACCAAACCACTCCATACACACCACTCCACATACATACATCACACACACACCACATTCCACAAAACACCACACACGCCACACCACTCCACACACGGCACACCACTCCACACACACCACAGCACACCATACACCACGCCACACCACACCACATACCACTCCACACCAAAACATACACCACGCCACACCACTCCACACGTCACACACCATTCCACACCAAACCACACCACACACCACTCCACACCCCACATACCACACCACACACATCAAACTGCTCCACTCCACACACATCACACTACTCCAAACACACCAAACCATATACACCACATACTGCTCCACACAACACACCACACACTGCTCTACACCACACATTACATACCATACCACACCAAACCAAACCACGCCACACCACACCACTCTACACCAAAACACTCCACACACCAGCTCACAATGCACAACTGCGCACCACTCCACCTCACACCAGCTCACTCTGCACAGCTCCACACCGCTCCACTCCACACCAGCTCACACCAGCTCACTCTGCACAGCTGCACAGCTCCACACCACTCCACTCCACACTAGCTCACATGCACAGCTCCACACCGCTCCACTCCACACCAGCTCACATTGCACAGCTCCACTCCACATCACACCAGCTCACACTACACAGCTCCACTCCAAACAGCTCACACTGCACAACTCCACTCCACACCAGCTCACACTGCACAGCTCCACTCCACTCCACACCAGCTCACACTGCACAACTCCACTCCACAACAGCTCACACTGCACAGCTCCACACCACTCCACACCAGCTCACACGCACAGCTCCGCACTGCTCCACTGCACACCAGCTCACATTGCACAGCTCTGCACCCTTCATTCCACACCAGCTCACATGCACAACTCCACTCCACACCAGCTCACACTGCACAACTCCACTCCACTGCACGCCAGCTAACACTGCACAACTACGCACTGCTCCACTCCACACCAGTTCACACTGCACTTCACTCCACACCAGCTGATAGTGCACAACTCCACACCAGCTCACACTGCACAGCTCCACTCCACTCCACACCAG